>NC_045447.1:97054222-97159422 GCF_002776525.5 Piliocolobus tephrosceles
TCTATCTATAATAACACAGCAACAGGCTAACCTATTTTTTCCCTACAGACTACAATGGAACATCAAAGATCATTGATCACAGACAACCATAACAGATGTAATAGTAATGAGAAAGTTTGAAATATTGTGAGAATTACCAAAATGTGACACAAAGACACCAAGTGAGTACACGCTATTGGAAAAATGGCGCCGACAGACTTGTTGATGCAGGGTGTGCCTTCAAAGTAAAAAACAACAGTATCTGCAAAGCACAATAAAGCAGAGCACAGTGGAATGAAGTATGTCTCTAAAGGAAACCTGTATGCAAGCAAAGAGGCAGAGATCAAAGGGAGTCAGTCCTACGTAAATAGAAAGTAATGTCTAAGAAGAAGATAGGGCACGTGCCTTTCTCTTGTCCTTGGAGCTATTTATGGAACTCCCTGCTGGAGAAACATAGACTCTTTCCTTCTAGCTAGAATTAGCATGTCTGCAAAAGGATTTAGGTGATCTGCTGCTAGTGGAGGAGTAGGGCAGTCCACGTGGACTCCCATGAAGGGAGCAATTTGCACCCAACTTAAATTTGATCTGGACACGATAAGCCAAACTTTTGGAAACTTAATCCTTTGGCAGGACCTGTGGGCTAGGGGCCCAAGACCTGATGGGCATGCTGTTTAGAGAAGCCAAAAAGCAGCAGTTGAAAAGAGAAACTGACTTTTGTTGTGGTTGGAACTAAAGCAATGGACCATGCCAAGAGGACCATGAGATGGCCAATAGCTAGCCAGGGATAGGATTCTGAGGCTGTGTGTCAGAAGAATTGGATGCTTGCAGCCAACCAGGATACATAAAATAGTAGAATGGAGAGAAGTCATGCGCCAGAGTAGGGTCTTCCTAAAATGAGAGCCTCTCCAGCCATAGGGGAGGTTAGAGGTAGGCATTTGGTAGCAGCAGAAAAATACAGATGGGTGTATTTCTATTGTGAAAAACTATAAAGCAGAACACTCTGAGAGGCCCTCTGCTTAGTCCTTCTGCCCCACATTGAAGGACTTAATATGATTCTAATTCTGAAAAATTAAAATCCAAACTTAGCATTGATTATTCCTGGGGAGTAAGATTATGGGCGGTTTTTATTTTACTCTTTGTAACTTTCTTTATCAATTCTTTATCAAGGTTACTGCCATGGATTTGGATTCTTTTCATCATCAATTGTTTTAACTGGAAGAAGGCAGAGCCTTTTTTTTGTAATGAAAGACCCAAAACGAAGTGAATTTTAGAGAATAAGTGATACAAATGTCCGGCCTTTTAGTGTGCGTGTGTGTGCGCGTGTGTGCATGTGTGTGTGTGTACACATACATAGAGAGAGAAGAAAAAAACAGGCAAAGAACATTGCACTTCAGGAAGACTTAGCACAGCCCAGAGAAACTATCCCATGGAAGAGGAAGGAAGTTTCAGGGCTGGTTGAACCCTCCGAAAAAGTGCCAATAGGGAAAAATATTTGAAGATGGCCTTGGCTATGTTTTCTATTCTATGGTCTTCTATATCACTTCTCCAACTCATGGGAACCAACTCACACAGCCAAGATACAGAAGCTAAATTTGACTATGCTCTCTATCCCCCTAAATTCCCTCCTTTGGTATATCCCCTTTTTAAAAACCTTCCCTACAGTTCCTTCAACTTAAAGCCACTTCCTCCACCGAAGAATATGTGTACCACGTTCCTTGTTCAAGGCAGGGAAACCTTTATACAATATCTTTCCTACGCCCCATAGTTGACTGAATCTCTGAGACCCAGGATTAGCCTTCTACCATCAATCCTGACCACATGCTTAGCAGCATGGTGGCTACTGGAATAGGAACCACTGGAATGTCCCTGCCCCCTGTTGCCCTAGCTTGGGCCTTCCTCCCCTCCTTCAGATAGCTCTCTCACCCCCACTCCCCCTCTCCTCTGCAGCTCAACTTAAAGGCCAGAGCAGGTGAGGTCTGCAACACTGTCCCAGTGGATAGATCTGAAAACTGGAGGGCACAAAGGCTTCTCTGCCCCCTGACCTACATAATCCACTACCTAATTGACCCTCACTCTGTGGACAGAAGGCCTATCTGGCTGCTGCAGCTTCCCCAGTACCACCGATGTCTATTCTGCCTCTCTCCGGGCTCCCTCCTGCTCTTCTGTACTTTGTGCCCAGGAGGGCTTTCCTGTCTGTTCGGTCCACAATGGCCCCTTTCTGTTCTTCAGACATTCCATCATGCTCCGCCTCAACCCTGGATGCCAGTCCTCCACATGCCCACACAGTTAACTCCTGCACCCCCAAGGTATTTTTCAACCCTCACCCCTGACTTCCCACATCCCCCATTTTGGAATCCCCAGTGTCTATTGTTTACAACTTTATGTCCATGTGTACCCATCGTATAGCTCCCACTTATAAATGAGAACATACAGTATTTGATTTTCTGTTTCTGAGTTATTTTACTTAGAATCACCGTCTGTAGCTCACTGAAAAAGTGAGACCTCCCCAACCACATGCCCCAGCACTTCTCTTCCCATCCTCACTTATTATTTCTCTTTTGCATTTATCACTATCTGATACTTTTCTTGCGTTTTTTGTTTTTTTGTTTTTTTGTTTTTGTTTTTTTTGAGGTGGAGTCTCGCTCTCTTGCCCAGGCTGGAGTGCAGTGGCATGATCTCGGCTCACTGCAAGCTCCGCCTGCCAGGTTCAAGCCATTCTCCTGCCTCAGCCTCCCGAGTAGCTGGGACTACAGGCGCCCACCACACGCCCAGCCAAATTTTTGTATTTTTAATAGAGATGGGGTTTCACCATGTTGGCCAGGATGGTCTCGATCTCCTGACCTCGTGATCTGTCCACCTCGGCCTCCCAAAGTGCTGGGATTACAGGCGTGAGTCGCCGCACTTAGCCTAATGTGTGTGTATGTGTGTGTGTGTGTGTGTGTGTGTATGCCCATAGCAGTGCTTGTTCACTGCTATATGTTTTGCACCCTGCTGGGCACAGAGTAGGTGCTTATTCAGTGTGGGTCGATGACCGCAGGATGAATGAATGCCTACAGGGGTAAATGGATTTGGATTTTGTTCTAAGAACAAAAGCATTTCCAGGTTCAAGTACCTGACTTGCAAACGACTTTTGGAATAAATTTTTTTGGAGATTGGATACTGTCTGTTATAAAGAGTTATTCAAGTCCAAGGTATCAGATCTTTTCCAGCACTTGCTTGTTAATCCTTGAAAGCACATGTGAAAGCAGCAGCCCCAGGTCCTTTACTGTCAGCAGCTGAGTGTGTGAGCCTTGCCCAGCTTCTGATCTTTGATGCTCACATTTTGTTTGTACTTTTCACTCAGTTTCACACAGTGACACTGACTGCCAGGTAACTGTCTCTCAGGACATTTGTGCTTTGAGTCTGTGCAACTCTGGACCATCTCTACAGGCTAAAAGATATGCCTGTTGATAAGAGGAGGAGCCCTGCAGCAGGAGTCTGGTGGCAGCTGACCTGGAAGCAACCTGATCTCCAGAAAGCATCCCTGGTATACTCAAATGGGCCTTCCAGATGAGCCCTGTAAGGATATGCGTGATAGTAAAAGCTCAGGAGCAAGCTCCATGCACAGCCTTTTCACGTTACTGTTGTTCTTAACTTTTGACTTATTCTCTTTAGGGATCAGCCTTTCTTTGACTATGAACCTAAACATAAGAAAGAGAAGTTTCTTGGGCCCCTAAAAACAAGTCATAATGCTTTCTGAAACTGAGTCTCTTCTTGTGCTTCTGAAAACTGAGTCTTAGTGCAAAGAAATCCCTCTGTATGTTCTTAATTTCCATCTTGATTCTCAATGTTGAAGATAAAATAGCTGTTGCTTTGTGTCTGTGCAGAGTGTGGCAAAAAGAGAGGAAACAGAAAAAGATCAAAGGACCGTCTCTCTCACCTTTAAAATCTCTTTTCCTTAAGGTATCGTTGAATATCTCTCTTAATTATGCCCTAAAACATTTTCTCTGCAACTGATGCTATCCAGCCAGTGGTTTTTTAGTAGCACCTGTAATTCAAATGCATATAATTCAGAATCCAGTCCTAACTTCACACCTGAGTTTCTCATCCAACTAAACATTCCACAGGTACTTCAGGCTCACTAGATCCAAGTCTAACTCATTATCTTTGCACCAAAACAATATTTTTTAATTAAAATTTTAAAAAATTATAAATAAAAAAGACTAGCTGTATTGGAATGGAGCCTGGCTAATGACCTTGTCTTTTCCCACTCAACCAAACTAGGCCTTTAAAAATCAAACTTGACTCCCCACTCTGACTTTATGCAAATTCCATCAGCCTCTGAGTCACTGTTTGACCCCACTCCAAACTTCCAAACCTTCTCAGGAACTATGCTGATATCAAGACTGGGTCCTGTGGAGTAGCTAATATATGTGACACCCGGAGGAGTCATTCTTTAACACCTCCAACGACAAAATTATTTTCTTTTTTTTTTCTTTTTTCTTTTTTTTTTTTTTGAGGTGGAGTCTCGCTCTGTCGTCCGGACTGGAGTGCAGTGGCCGGATCTCAGCTCACTGCAAGCTCCGCCTCCCGGGTTCACGCCATTCTCCTGCCTCAGCCTCCCGAGTAGCTGGGACTACAGGTGCCCGCCACCACGCCCGGCTAGTTTTTATATTTTTAGTAGAGACGGGGTTTCACCGTGTTAGCCAGGATGGTCTCAATCTCCTGACCTCGTGATCCGCCCGTCTCGGCCTCCCAAAGTGCTGGGATTACAGGCTTGAGCCACCGCGCCCGGCAACAAAATTATTTTCAATAATGGCCATGAGTATGATGAAAATTATGTCTTTATAATACATGTAAATCACAATATCATACATAATTATAGATTATATATATACAATATAGATTATATATATACATATATACACACACACAAATAATGCTCAGAAAAACAAAGCAGTGAAAATGTTCTTTTAAAGTAAATATGTATGATCTTATATTATATATAATTATATAAGTTTTTAAAATAATAAAAAGGAAACGTCCACAACTATTTTTAATTAATTTTTATATCTACCGAAATAGCTGAACTTTGATCCTTTGGTTACAGTCTTATATATTAATATTTACATAAGTGACAGTCAATAACTAGATTTTAATAAAACTAAAATGTCTGCAGAGGTACAGTTTAGGCAATCACTTTTTAAATTTTTTAAATGAGATGGACTCTTGCTATGATGCACAGGCTGATCTCAAACTCCTGAGCTCAAGCCGTGCTCCCACCTCGGCCTCCCAAAGTACTGGGATTACAGGCATGAGCCACTACACCCGACCTAATTTAGGCAATTACTAATGTGAGATTTTGTTTTATTATTTGTTCTTTTGTTTGAAGACAAATAATTAACAATTGAAAAGAATACATTGCGATTTTAAAATGTTATTCATATTCAGAAAATATTTCATGTAAGAAATAAAATTTGCACTTATAAAACAAAAATATTACACTTCACAGTTGGCAAACATTTTAAATTTTAAATTAAAAAATTTTTAAATTGTGATTGGGTCACACTGAATGGTGAAATTAAATGAATTCAAATCCTGTTTCTTCATCTTTGCAATCACTGTGCTATCATTGTTTCTTTCTAATCTACATAGAAATATGTCTCACCACAGGGATTGAAGACTCAACTGCACCCAAAGCAAGATCCAGTGTTCCCAAACTGTTAGAAGCTCTTGAAACGGATGTGGGTAGCCAAGGCTATTGTGCCAAGGGTTCTGAGAATCATCTTCCATATAGAACATTTATCAAAAGATAAATAGCACAGGACAGAGGACCAGAAAAAAGAAAGTCAAGTAGAGAAAGAAATCAGGAGACCTTGCATTTGTAACTTGACTATACGTTTGCAATATACTCCCTACTTCGAACAATTTAGTAAAAAACATTTCTTTCTTACAAACACAGTTTCCTCCTGAAAGGAATTTTGATGTATTCTATTTTCTGATGTCTTACTATTTTGGATGTATATCCACGTTATAGGCGTTTTGTTTATAAATAAATATAGAAGAAAAATAGATTTTTTTAGAAGCACATTCTCATTGTTGTTATATCTTTTGAAACTTCCAAATCCAATTTTGTTATGCATTGCCACCATGATGCTATTGCTTCAGTAGAACAGGATGCCCTCAAAGAGTGAAAGGGTTACCATGAGTCTAGAATGACCTGGAGGTGCCAGATTATGCGCTTAACTCCTAGCATTTCTCAGGCAGTTACTACATGTCCAAGACTCTGCTAAGGGATTTGCAAATTCTAACTTATTTTTAAATCCCACAACAGCTCTGAGGTAAGTGCTGTAAACATAATTTTAAAGATGAGGATGTCAAGAATTCAAGAGATTAAATGAGTTACCTGAAGTAACTGTTCTACCTAAGAAGAACAGCAAAGCTGAGACCAGAGCTGAGGCCATCTGGCTGAAGACCCTGAGCTCTTAGCCATCATATTACACTGACTTTCAGTTCCAGATATGCCAGCTACTTCTATCTTTATATCAGTATCTCCTAGGCAGCAATTTAATACTCTGGCCTTTTGTCATTTTTACAGAAGCACTAATAATGATGCACACAATTATTTTGTACAAAAAAATTAAAATTTTTGTTTTAATAGTTTTTATTAAAATATTAATAGTTCATAATAAAATATTAATAGTTACTTCATAATAGCTTAAGTAACTATTAAACATACAAGATAAAAATTATTAGAAGTAAATATCAATGGTATAAATCAAATTATTTACTCTTTATGGACAAATATTACTTATTGCTAAAACAAAACTGGGTTCAGCATTATTTATTTTTCATTTTGATAGAATTAAATACTGACAAAACTTGCTGACAAATAGAAATGGAAAGGCTCTTGGTTATGATACAGCTACTCAACTTGTACTCCTCTTAAAATATGTCAAAAAATAACATAGTGAACTACAACAAATATGATTTTTGCTAACAGCTTTGTTGAGCTATAAGTAACATACCATAAATAATGCAGAAAATTCATTGGTGTTTGTTCACAGAGTCATGCGACCATCCACAACTGCATAATTAAAATAAAAGTTATCACCCAAAAAAGAAACTCTGTACTTATTAGCAGTCATTCTTCATTCTCCCTACCCATGGAAATCAGTAATCTACTTTCTGTCTATAGAGATTTGTGTACTCTGGACATTTTATATAAATCAAATCATGCAATAGATGGCCTTTTGCTTTTGGCTTCTTTTACTTAGCATAATGTTTTCAAAGTTCATCCATGGTATAGTATGTACCAATACTTTATTCATTTTTGTGAAATGGATATACCACATTTGTTTATCCATATGAATTGATGGACATATGGGTTGTTTCCTCTCTTGTGCTATTATGAAAAGTGCTGCTATGAAAATTACCCATTTTCGTTTGTAAATACATGTTTTGTTCTCTTGAGTATATACCTAAGAGGGGAATTGCTGGCTTGTATGGTAACTTTATGCTTAACTTTTTGAAGAACTGCCAAACAGTTTTCCAAAGTAGCTGCACAATTTTACATTTTTCCAGGAATATATGAGGGTTTCAATTTCTCCACATCCTCACCAACACTTTGTGGCCTGTCTTTTTATTATAGCCATTCTTGTGGGTGCAAAGTGAAATCTCACTGTGGCACTGATTTGCATCTCTTTAATGACTAATGATATTGGATATCTTTTCGTGTGCTCACCATTCATTTGTATATTTCCTTTACCAAAATGTCTATTGTGATAACTTTGCCTACTTTAAAAATTGGTTTTTATTTAAGTATTCTTTTTACATTATGGGTACAAATTCCTCATCGGAAATATGATTTAAAAATATTTTCATCCCTTTGGTGTTTTGTATTTTCACTTTTCTTGATGGTATCTTTTAAAGCATAATTTTTTTTTTTTTTTTTTGAGATGGAGTCTCGCTCTGTGGCCCAGGCTGGAGTGCAGTGGCCAGATCTCAGCTCATTGCAAGCTCCGCCTCCCAGGTTCACGCCATTCTCCTGCCTCAGCCTCCCGAGTAGCTGGGACTACAGGCGCCCGCCACTTCACCCAGCTAGTTTTTTTGTATTTTTTAGTACAGACGGGGTTTCACCGTGTTAGCCAGGATGGTCTCGATCTCCTGACCTCATGATCCACCCGTTTCGGCCTCCCAAAGTGCTGGGATTACAGGCTTGAGCCACCGCGCCCGGCCTGCACAAATATTTTTTAATTTACCTATTACTATCCAATTTTTCTATTTTTTATTTTGTCACTAGTGCTTTTGCTGTCCTTAGAAACCATCCTCTCTAATCAAAGGTTACAAAGATCTAATCTTATGCTTCTTCTAAAAGTTTTGAAATTTTATTACACACAAAGTCTATAATTTATTTTGTTAATTTGTGTATACAGTGTGAGAAATTGGTCCAACTTTATGATTTTGCTCGTATATACCAGTTTTTGAAAAGACTATTCTTTCCCCTTAGAATTGTCTTGGCATCTTGTTCACTATCAATTGCTCACAAATGCATAATTTCTGGACTCTCAGTTTTATTTTATGGATGTTTATGTCTATCCTGATTTTGGTACCGCACTATCATGATTACTGCAGCTTTGCATTAGGTTCTGAAATTGGGAAGTGCAAGTCCTTCAACTTTGTTCTTTTTCAAGATTATTTTGGTTAGTCTGGACCTTTTGCATTTCCATATAAAATTTTAGGACCCGTTTGTCAATTTCTACAAAACAGGAAGCTGACATCTGCTAAGGATTGCCTTGAATCTGAAAATCAATTTCAGGAGTATTGCTATCTTAACAATATTAAGTTTTCCATCCATGAACATGTGATGTCTTTTCATTTGTTTAGGTCTTCTTTTTTTTCAGTGAAGTTTTGTTGTTCACAATGTACAAGTCTCATTACAGTCAGCAGCTAGTCAGACACGAACAGGACAGGAGACACCAGGAATGCCAGGCAAACATCAGGTGATGGTCAGGCGATTCTTACAGTCTTTCTAAAATAATCGGTCACAGCCAGCACCAGGGAAAGACAATTTCCCAATAGACAGAAAAACCTGAAACTGGCGATCAGCAGCTTCCTAAAAAGATCTCAGGAGTTGGGCAAGAGGGCTCAATCATGCACAATAAGAGACAAAATGGTGGAGTTTAACGGGTACATGACCTTCCTCTAGAAACTGGTAAGGGAATGCCTCAAGTGAACATATGTGCAATTTCAGTAAACACACTGCACATGCAGCCACACTGTGCATGCAGATAGCTCAGCCCAAGGGAAGAATCGGGGAGAAGTAATGCAAGACCCCGGAAGCATTCCAATGTATAAAACCCCAAATCAAAAGGTCAAACAGTGCACTTGATCTTGCAAATCCCCCGCTGGGCCGTCTTCCAAGTGTACTTTACTTCCTGTCATTCCTGCTGTAAAGCTTTTAAATAAACTGGCACTCCTGCCCTAAATCTTGCTAGGTCTCTCACTCAGTTGAATTCAAGTATGATCACTGTGGAGTTTTCAGTCTTTACTAGATTGAGGATTTTTTTTTCCATTCATAGTTTATTGTTTTTTTAATTGTGAAAGAGTGTTGGATTTTGTCAAGTGCATTCTCCACATCTATTGAGAGGATCATGCAATTTTTGTCCTTTATTCTACTAACATGGTATATTTCACTGATTGACTTTCATGTGTTAAACAACCTTGCATTCCTGGGATAAATCCCACTTGATCAAGGTATATAATCCTTCCCGTATGTTGCTGGATTCAGTTCAATTATAATTTTTTTGTTAGGGATTTTTTACATCTATAGTCACAGGATACATTGGTCTGCACTTATGTTTTCTTGTAATATCTTAGGTTTTGGCATCAGAGTGATACTGACCTCAGAGCACGGGGAATTGCCCCCTGCCTTCTGTTTTTGGCAGTTTGCGAAGTGCTGTTTGGTTTTTAAAAGTTTGGTATAATTCACCAGTGTAGCTATCATCACCCGCACTTTTCACTGAAGAAAGAATTTTATTATTACTAATTCAATATTTTACTTGTTCTAGATCTATTGCAGCTTTCCATCTCTTTGTAAGTTAGTTTAGTTTGTGTCCCTCAAGAAGTTTTTCTGTTTTGTCTAGGTGAGATAAATTGTTAATATACAACTTTTCATCGTGTTTCCTTATATTCCTTTTTTTTTTCTGAGACGGAGTCTTGCTCTGTCACTCAGGCTGGAGTGCAGTGGCCGGACCTCAGCTCACTGCAAGCTCCGCCTCCCAGGTTCACGCCTTTCTCCTGCCTCAGCCTCCCAAGTAGCTGGGACTACAGGCGCCGCCACCTCGCCTGGCTAATTGTTTGTATTTTTAGTAGAGACGGGGTTTCACCGTGTTAGCCAGGATGGTCTCGATCTCCTGACCTCGTGATCCGCCCATCTCGGCCTCCCAAAGTGCTGGGATTACAGGCTTGAGCCACCGCGCCCGGCCCTTATATTCCTTTTTATTTCTGGAAGGTCTATAATGGCATCCTCTATTTCATTTCTGGTTTTAGTAAGTTTAATACTCTCTTTTTACCTTGGTTAATCTAGCTAAAGGCTTGTTCATTTCATTGACATTTTTTCATTTTAAAGAACGAACTTTTGGTTTTATAGATTTTACCCATTGTTTTTCTATTCTCTTAATCCCCAATGTAACAAAATTGAGGGGTGAGACCTTTAAAAGCTGATTTGGTCCTGAGGGCTCTGTTCTCAGGAATATATTCATATTGTTATCAAAGGAGTGGTTTCCTGATAAAAGGATGATTTGGGCCCTGTTCCCTTCTCTGTCTCTCATCTTTGTGATGCCTTCAACCATGCTGTGATGCAGCAAGAAGGCCCTCAACAGATGTGTCCCCTCAATATTGAACTTCACACTTGATCACGGTATATAATCCTTCCCACATGTTTCTGGATTCACTTTGCTGAGTTCAGCCTCCAGAACCATGAGCCAATAAATTTCTGTTCTGCATACATTACCCACTCTCAGGTATTCTGTTATAGCAACATAAAATGGACTAAGATAAGGAAGTGCTCTGTTCCACAAAGTCATTCAAGGTTCTAAGTTTCTGGCAGCTCTGACATCCTCAACTGGGAGCTTAAAGGTCACTACAAGTGTTGACATTTAGTGACAGATGGAGGCTGACAACTAGCTAAAGGCTTGGAGGCAATATAATTACTTATCCAAATTCTATTGGCCAAGACTCAGGGATATAGCCATATCAAACTAAATAGGGTGGGGGAGAACTTGGAAATGTCGTCTAATCTTATGGCAGGAAGAAGAGGAAATAGTTTTGATGCTTAGCTGCCAGCCTCTGCCATAAGACATTTGCAGAAGTGGGGGATTTGGAGTAAAATGTGTACAATGTATCTCCAGGCCTTTTGAGACAGGCAGAGATGTGGGAACATCTGACCCGTTGGGGCAGACTTTCTGAAAGGCAGCTTTTTAGTTGTGATTCCTTGTACTCATTGATAGTGTTTGCTTCACATTGCAGTTTATATTCTGGGAAGAGTGTATATGGAACATTTGGCTTTAAACAAATGCCCAGAAGACTGACACTTCTCATTATAAATGATCAAGTTGACTTTCTGTGAAACTAAGTCTTCAGTGTATTTAGTGTAAGTCAGTTGCTCATAGTTAAGCTGATCATTAGTGTTCTGTATGTGCAGATCATAAATGCTAAATTCAGCAGTATGAATGTAAAAACAGCATTGAGATTATTCTGTCTTCCTACCTCACATTAAACAAGAAATTAAGTATTATTAATGGTAAACAAATTGAGTCTGGGTGCAGTAGCTCACGCCTATAATCCCAGCACTTTGAGAGGCCAAAGTGGGTGGCTCACTTGAGGTCAGGAGTTCGAGATCAGCCTGGCCAGCATGGTGAAATCCTGGTCTACTAAAAATACTAAAATTCGCCGGGCATGGTGGCATGTGCCTGTAATCCTAGCTACTGAGGAGGCTGAGGCATGAGAATCGCTTGAACCTGGGAGGCAGAGGTTGCAGTTAGCCAAGATCACACCAACGCACTCCAGTCTGGAGAACAGACCAAGACTCTGTCTCAAAAAACAAACAAACAACAACAACAACAAAAAACCCAAATTGAGTGAGTATGTAGCATTAATGCCAGAAGGTTCACACAAAATAATCTTCTCTGTAATTTATAATCTCACATCAAAACACGATGTCATGAATTTTGGTAAATTTTAATCTGACTCTTGATGGGAAGTAGAACAACTATAGAGCAACAATTCTTCCCTATTTTATTTTGTCAACACTATAGAGAAACATACTAGAGGAGCTGTTGAGAGAAGGCATCTAGTTAATCAGGCAAAGTCTTACAGGTCAAGTGCCTGGAACAGTCCTAGTTAACACCTGTTGCTATGACCTTGTCATTAAAACCATCCCCTTTTACTCCCAAAAGAGTTCAGGTTTGAATGATAAATTATATGGTAACCCTATGAGCTGGGAGCAGTGCCTTTATGTGTCCCGGCCCCCTCTTCAGGGTCTGGTTCACAACCTTGCAGAACCAGAAAATCAGGGTGTCAGGAAACTCAGGCTGATTGAGGAGAGGAAGGGAGTTGATTCACACCAAGGAAATTCCAAGAGACTGATGCTTAAATCAGAACACAAACTTCCTAACTTATGAAGAATGTAGCAAGGGAAGTAGAAACTAATGTTAGTTTGCGTGGTCTCACCCTTGAAGGGTGGTCTCCTTGGAAAGACAATGATCATAATCGTAAGTCTGTGGGTGAGAGGAACCAGGCAATGGGTGTTTTCTGGAGAAGCTGCTAGAATTTGCAAACCATGTTTCAGTACTTGGGACCCAAAGAAAGCATACATTTGTCCTTTATAAGAGTTTTCCTTTATAACAGTGAAAATGGCCTCAGTTCCCTTTCCAGAGAGATATTTGGAATAAGTATCAGCTAAAGGTAAAGAATAGGGATGTGTGATTCCAACCAACCTTCTGTTCTTTACTAATAATAACTGATAAGCTCTCTCACCCATTGGCAAGAACTGTCAGGGCTGATGTCGGTGGCTGACCATCCCCTGATGCCTGAGGTTGACCATCCCCTGATGCCTGAGGTTCAGCCAGGAGCATCCTTCTCCACGGTCTCCTTGCTTGTAACATTGGAGGTTGCAGAGATCCAAAATATTCACCGCCATCCCTGCCACCACCCCAGTTCCCAGTAGATAATAGATACAATGGCCAGGAGAGGGTTAAAAGCAGCTTTATTAATGGATTGGAGAGCACAGCTGGGATCTGAGGCCTAAGCAAGGTTCCTTTCTTCTTCTCTGAAGTGACAGTTGCTGAGCCCACTGGGTGGGGCCCACCGAACTTACCCACCCAGTCACAGACGGATGCTGGAACATGGAGAGCCGAGTCTTGGCTGAGCTCACCACGGGCAGTTTCTGCTGGGTCTGTTTACTGCATGGAGACTGGAGGCCCAAATGCAGGTCCAAGAGAAAAGGAGAGAGGGAGAGAGAAAAGAAGCAGGAGGACAAGTAAGCAGAGACCTTCAGCACATTGTCTCCACCCTGTAGAGAATGGCCCAGAGGGACTCAAGCCCCATCAACCACAACCATCCCAGAAGTCACCCCAGGGGTGGAAGCCTCTCCCCAGTACTTTTTCTCCAGGGTGGGAATGTTGGTAGGAGAGTCTTCCTCTATTTGGCTAAGGAGAAAATGTAGGAATAAAGCAAGAGTTTCCTCCAGGCAGTGACATTGGGTCAGGAGTTCAATGAACTGCTCAATGAGTAAGTGGCCAAGCGCCATTTTGTGTGAGCCTTTTGGGTCAACAGACGCTAACCCAAACAAAGGCACAGGCTTGAGATACTGAAATCAGAACTATAGGTCCATAAGCTACCTCACATCTGAATGCTAATCACTGAATTCCTTTTCTTGCCTGTCATCTAGAGCCTGTACTTCTAAGGACTGCTGGATAAGGCATGAGGCCACCATAGCTAAGGGCCAATTCTGCTTGACTTCTATTGTATTCCTACAATTAAGAGAACTCCCCCACCCCTTTTGTTTCATTCCAAGTAACACCTTTTGGTTTAACTGTCAGGTATGGAGTTGTTAGCTTTGCGCCAAACCTAAGCAGAAGACCTGTCAAGGCTACGCTGGGCAGAGGGGAGGATAGAAGTGGAATCATGACCAGCCTGACCAACATGGAGGAACCCCACCTCTACTGAAAATACAAAAAAATTGACTGGATGTGGCGGTGCATCCCTGTAATTTCAGCTACTTGGGAAGCTGAGGCAGGAGAATCGCTTGAACTCCGGAGGAGGAGGTTGCAGTGAGCCGGGATCGCGCCATTGCACTCCAGCCTGGGCAACAAGAGCAAAACTCCATCTCAAAACATAAAAATAAAAAACAAAAAGAAGTGGAATCATGAGATTCTTCCAGAGTGCATGAACAGATAGAGAGGTTTAATGGCAAGTGAAATAACAGAGTTGAGTCTCATGCAGCTCTCTCTGGCACAGGAAGGCACCCTTTTCTGGCCAATGGTGATAACATGATTTTCTAGCACTCTGAAATCCAAGCTCCTGTCAGTCAGAATACCCCTCTTTTATTTTTTCTGTGCTTTTCTATTTCTCTGGTTAACTTAATATCATTAATTAGATCAAGGTTTCTTTTATGTTTGAGCACATTTTCAGTGCTAGTATTCCTGCTTTGGGCCTGGATGACTTCTGCAAAGGGTTAATCTAATCCACTACCTGGGATTTTTTTTTTTAATACTATCACCATTATATGTTGACCTCATTTCATGGTCCTAGAGGGAATCCTTTCATAGTTTCCAACAACCTGACTATACAATTTTACTTTAAATAAAACTGAATGATTGCAAAAAATTTTACCCCAGAGTATTTTTATTAGGGATTCCTGCCACCATATTAACATATAAAACAATCTGGATGTTGACATAGAAATGCAAATTTCACCATACAAAGGTAAGGCTCCAATCACAGTAACATGGCCCCCATATCTCTAGTATTTCAATGAAATAAACTCATTGTGAATTCACCCCGAGTTGTGTTTATAAATATTAGACAAACCACAAAATATATTCCAAATACATAACATTTTACAATATTTTTCAAGCACAGACAAATACATACTTTACCTACATTGTTTTCATGATCCAACTTGCATTAGCACTAAAGGCAAGATTGTGTGTGTATATGTATTTGCCATATAAGTGTGTCTGTATTATATATATTTATTTATATTCACAAATGTACACACAGTGGCATTTGTGGAAAATTTAACCCTTTCAGGCTGTGGGTTTTACCCACCATAGTATCTGACAGGGAAAAGAACCAATAATATGTCACAAATTCCTCAATTAGGGCAAAATAAGCACAATTATGCAAGAAAGGCATATATGTTGTGTCCATTCAAAGACACACATATATACAGATTCACATATAAACACACATATACTGATAATATGGAATATACATATACTCACACACTTGCTTTAAACTCTGTATCTCACTCTATCATATACTGTCCATCTCTGGAAGCAGTCTTTTCCTCATTCGATTCAGGCAACTGGTGACTATCTTCTAACAAAACTTAAATGGATGTTTCTAAAAGGCTCTGATTCTATGCTGAGCAAATGGCTTTTCAAGATTCCGGTTTAATTTTTGATGGCTGTTTAAATTCAGCAGACCCTATCCTGTCAACTTCTTCACTTAGAAATATTTCTATTCAACAATGAAGTTTCCACCTAAGAGAAAAGAGATGTTAGCTGGGAATGTTAAAATAATATATTTATTACTCCTTAGTATAAATCTGCATGGTTGGATTACATGTGATATTTATCCTATCACATTTTTCAAGTATTTTACAATGGAAAATATATTATTTCCATAATTTAAAAATATTATATAATATTATTTTGAAAGAGTGAGGGCCAGATGATTTGTCATAGTCAGAACTTTAGAGAAAATTATATGATGCATGATCAGAAGGGGACTTATTTTGTGCAGACTACGCTGAAGTTGCCTGATGTCAGAAAGGATGACTTAGAAATCGTATGAGAAAAGAAGGAGAAAAACACAAATTTCAATTTCAAAGCTAGCCATCTGCAAGCTTCCAAAATAAACTGTTGAAGATTCCAATCACAGAAAAGATATTTCTAAATCAGTATCAAATTTCAGGTACTAAACAATCTTTATTAAAAAGCAAAATAAATCACTGAAAGCATATAGGAAGGGAAACCCTTCCAACTTAATGGCAAATATATATTATCATTTGCTCAACTGCAGGCTTCACGAACTGAGTTTCAAAACTTATTTCCAAAATTAAATGTCCAGTGAAACACTCAGAGCTCCACTGAGGGAGTGGAAATGGAATGCCCAATTTAGAAATGATGCTAATGATAGGGTTGGAGTGTCATTAGTTAGAGAGAGTGATTACAAGTGGGCCCTGTATCTTTGTACATTAAGGCAGTGGAATGTTTTCAATCCACAGAGCTCTATGCTCCATGGCATAAGCTCTAGACTCTTACCTTTCTCCAACATAACACAGTATCAGTAGGTAGTCTGCATGGGAAAGCATCAGTGCCTTGCTGATGGTACAATGCTCTAGTACCTTCCTTGATACCATTAAATCGTTGGATTAAATCCTTTCCATCGTGGATTTAATGGTATCAAGGAAGGTACTAGAGCATTGGTCCCCTCTACAGTCTGGTTAGGGTCATGTCACTACTTTACCCAGGCTGAATTGTTATGTCATCTCATGAGGCCTCTCCAGTTTCTCTATGGAAGTCAGATTTTAAAACAAGTGGGAAAGGAAAGGAGTATAATGACCACCACAAAGGATGATCACGGACATGTATCAAAAAGCCATTCATTCTCTGTCTCTCTCTCACACACACACACACACACATGCACACGCACACTCACATACAAACACACTTTTGAAGTTTCTTCTACAGAATCACAACAAATGGCATGAGGGATCAAAATATTTACCTTAACGTTTCTCCATTTATTTAGATCCACTTAAACATGTTCATGTTAACTCGGACAGCGAGTGAACTGCTCTTCACATCATCGAACGCTGGCATCACCATCACTTTCATAAAATAGACCACTCGCCTGCCTGCCACCATTTGCCTGCCAGCTTCACCAGAACTCATTTTTGCCACTTTCCTTTCCTCCAGTTACTAATTGCCTTCACTCTTGGGTTAATGTATACCGATATGCAACTGACTAGCACATCTTTTACCTTTTCTCCTTTAAACTCTCACTTTCTTTTTAAAACATCTGCTTCTTCGGCCAAAATATACAGACAGAATACAAATGAAAATAACAAGTCCTCTTGTCCAAATACTTTGAAAAATGGACCACCCTGTGTCCACTTGATGCTCTCAGTTTCTACATCCTCCAGTTCCATCCTCTGTTTTAGCAGCTTACTTACTAAACTGTCTTTCTACCCATTTTCTATCTCATATGCAGATCATAACAAATTATGGTATTGTTCAGCCAAAAATATTTTTAAAAACAAAGTAGCGCCAAAACATTAAAAAATTTCTGATATACCATTTGTGCATTAGTTTTACAATCTGTACATGTAAATAACTCCAGGAGGCTTCTTTTTTTTTTTTGCTAAAAATTTACCAAAATAGTTTGAACACATAAAAATATTTTTAAAAAAACAAAACCAAAAACCCAGCATAAATTTAGTTGTATAGGCATTGGTTAGAGGACACTGTTTTCACTAAGGATTATATTCAACAACTTTCTCTTGGGTTTTCACTAAAATTCTGATTCTGAACCTTATAGCTTATAATGGTGCCAACTATTAGAAACTGGAAAATCTAATTCAGTCCAATGTATCATGTATTATGATATAATAGATAAAGGGTATGTCTACAATATAATAAAAAATAAACATAGTTTTGGTTATTTAAAGACCATCTTCCTAACCTGTAACTAAAATAACTGTATTTGATTTAAACGTATTTAAGTGCAGTGAATTATGGAAAGCTAACTTAAAGGTTTGAATAATCAATTATGAGTAAGGAACACCTGTTGACAGCCCCGTGACCCTTCAGAACCAGGCATTTGCTGAAAAAAAAAATCACTAGCATTGAATATAGCCCTTAGTCATGTGAGAGATTAACTTCATGAGCAACCCAGCATGTAGAGGATGAGGTGGACTTTCCCAGCCACCCACTCCTTGAGGGGACAGTAGTATTCATAGTGAAACTGCTCAAACTCTGGTGTCTGGCGGATTTCGCATAAGAAGGAGAGATCAATACCTGACTCCAAAAGGAGGAGGAGCAGGGGAAATACAAAGAGCAGCAGTCCCAGGCCCACCACAAGGAGCCTGGAAAAACTCTTGACCAGTGGGTTCACCCGAATATGGCCAGTCAGAATGTCATAGCTCCACGACAAAGCACGGCGAGCCTCCTTCAGCTCCTCTTCTTCAGCAATCAAAAAGGCGTTTTCATCTGCTTCCAGATCCTCAAATGAATCTGTGTCTTCTCTTTCCAACTCAAGCCTGGAAGGACAGTCAAAGAGCATGTCAATCTCATCGTCGTCCACAGGAGTGGGGAGCAGGCTGGCACTTGGGTTGTACACTAGTTCAGAGATGGTTAAAGGTTCTTCTTTTATTTTATCTTCCTCTTCACTAGGGGGATCTTCATACTCTCGGGCTGCCTTCACTGGGGAACTGGAGATCAAGGGAGCAGAAATGTTGTCCTCCTTAGGCAATGGAACACCTGTAAAGAGAGATTTTTTTTTCTAAATTTAAAATTTCAGATTTTCCCACAAAAATCTGCAGGAAGAAACAGAAAAAAAAAAAACTAATGGGATTCAAGCAATCTATGAAATTCGTCCGTGGTATCCTAACTTTGAACAAAGTCCTATTATAGTAAAAGACCCTCTACCATAAATTCAAAGGTCAACATGCTAAACTCAAACTAGCCAATACTTCTCAAAGGGTTAGCAATATTTGCAACATTTAGGTGTGCAATTTTGATCTGCAAACCTCCAACCTTGGTCATGTTTGCTTGAATAAAATGACAATAAATCACAATTATAATTATGAGCAGTGATTTTTTTAGAAATCAACACTATCACCCAATATAATATCATAGTAAAACCACAGAATCTGTCCTTCAATGACAATCTCTTTATTTTTCTGATGTGTTGTTTTCTAGTCTTCATTCTAGACACAATTTTGTGTTCTAGTTTTATATATTTGCAATCATATTTTATACCCAAGCTTAAATCGTGCTCCTTGCATTTAAAATTTTAACATAAACATTTTATATGTTTAAACAAATTCCCATTGGTATTATTTATAAAAGATGACATTTTGTTATTTAGTTATGCAATAAATGAGTTGCCTATTGTCAAACATTTAGATTGCTTTGCAGTTGTAAAGAGAAAATGCGACAAGAGACATCTTTATATACAAAGCTTTTTTTCTCTTCTTGTTTTGGTTCATTTGCTGTAGATAAATGCTAGAAGGGAAACTGCTTAATCAAAGGGTGAGAACTTTTTTTATGTTTATTGAGAGAGAGGTATTTATCAATGCCTCATTTTACTGATAGGAAATCAAGTTACCTAAGGTCAGACCTAGGGTTAACTCTGCCAATTTTGAGTCTTGGATTCATAGTGGGAAATAAAGTTAGCATCAAAGAAGTGTCCTCCAGGATGGATCTACCATATAACCAAAATGGCAGCCAGGTGCATTTAGGGAACCACAAACCAGCTTTCAATGAATCTGTTACGTGATTTTTCTCTCTTCAAGGCATACAGGCATGACTTACTGGTTTTGTCATACAAAAATCAACAGAAATTTCATGATAGCTCTAGTCTGATAGCACGGAGAAGTCCAAATAAAAAATACCATAAAAATACAAGAGATATACTAAAGGTCAACAAGCACCTGACAGTATGCTTAACATCATTAATCATTAGGGAAATGCAAGTCAAAACTACAATAAGATGCCACTTTATGCCTACTCAAATGGCAACAATTTTTTTAAAAACTGAAAATAACAAGTGTTGGTGAGGATGTGAAGACATTAGTACTCTGCATATTGCCAGAAAAACTATAAATGGTTCTGGCCATTGTGGGAAAAAAAATTGATAGTTCCCCAGAAAAATCAAACATAGAGTTACCAGACAACCCAGCAATACCACTCCCGGGTACATACTCCAAAGAATTGAAAACAGGTACTCAGAATGCTGGGACCCAGGATGGCCAATTAGAGGCAGCTGTAGTCCGTGGCACTCATGGAGATGAATAAATAGGGGCTAGTAAATGCAGCACCTTCAACTGAGATACCCAGTTTCTTGCATTGGGACTGACTGGGCAAACAGCTCAACCCACAGAGAATAAAGAAAAGCAGAAGACGGGGGGACGGCCCACCTGGAAGAGGTACAGAAGCAAAGATACCCCCACCCCCAGCCAAGGGAAGTGGTGAGTGATTGTGCAACCCTGCCCAGGAAACCACACTTCTCCTTTAGATCTTTGCAACCTGCAGATCAGGAGATCCCCTTGTGAGCCCAGGCCACCAGGGCCTTGGGTCTGATACACAAAGCCGTGCAGAGTCTTGGCAGAGTAGCCACTCAGACACACACAGAGACCCAGGAGTTTTACATGCTCTGGCTCAGGATCCCTGGCAAGGCAGGAAATCCATCTGTACATATCCCCAGGAAGGCAGTTGAATCCAGGGACCCAGGTAGCCTCATACTGTGGGCCCCACTTCCATAGCACCTCACAAGACCCACTGGCTTGGAATCCCAGTCAGCTAACAGCAGTATGTTGAAGTCTGCCTGAGATGGGTCCAAGTTCCTGGAGAAAAGGATGGCTACCATCTGTGCAGCTTAGTCAACTCAGTTGCTCCAGCCTGCTGGCTGTGGAGAACAGAGACAGACCGAAAGAGGAAGGGTACCCCACAATGCAGCGCAGCTGCCTTGCCAGATTGTGGCCAGAGAGCTGCCTTAAGTAGGACCCCAATCCATTTCTCACTGGATAGGACTCCTTGTGGGGGCTTCACCCATTCCAGCCACGGTTCTACAGAGTTTTGATCTTTCCCTGAGATGGAGCTCCCAGGGGAAGGGGCAGCCACCATTTCTGTGGTTTGGTCAACTCAGCTGTTCCAGCCTGCCTGCTCTGGAAATAGAGGCAGTCTGAATGAGAAAGAGTCCCCACCAATGCAGCACACATGTTCTACCAAAAAGCAGTCAGACTGCTTCTTTGAGTAGGTCTGTGATCCTAGTCCTCTGGACTGAGTGGGACCTCACAACAGGAGTCTCCAGCCACCTCCTACAGGTGCATGCAGGCCAGCAACAAGTCAGTACACCCCTGGGATGGGGCTTCCAGTGGAAGAAGCTGGCTGCCATCTTTGCTGTTTCATGTCCTTCACTGGTGATACCTACAGGGATAGAAGAAACTAAGGCAACTGGAGTCTCAAGCAGAGCCCCAGCAAACTGCAGCAGCCCTAGAGTAGTGAGGGCTGCAGCAGCCCTAGAGTAGAGAAAACAACATCATCAACAAAAAAGGCCCCACAAAAACTTCATTCAAAGGTCAGCAACCACAAAGATCAAAGATAGATAAGCCTACAAAGATGAAAAGAATCAATGCAAAAACACTGAGAACTGAAAAAAACATAATGCCTCTTCTAATCCAAATGACGGCAATACCTCTCTAGAAAGGACACAGAACTGGGCTAAGGCTGAGATGGATGAATTGACAGAAGTAGGCTTCAGAAGGTGAGTAATAACGAACATCACTGAGCTAAAGGAGTATGTTCTAACCCAATGCAAAGAAGCTAAGAATCACAATGATACAATACAGGGGCTGATAGCCAGAATAGCCAGGTTAGAGAGGAACATAATGGACCTGATGGAGCTCAAAAACATAACATGAGAACTTCACAATGAAATCACAAGTATCAATAGCAGAATAGACCAAGTTGAGAAAAGAATCTTAGAGCTTGAAGACTATCTTTCTGAAATAAGACAGGCAGACAAGAATAGAGTAAAAAGAATAAAAAATAATGAATAAAACCTCTGAGAAATATGCAATTATGTAAAGAGATTGAACCTATGCCTGATTCTGATTGAGGTACCTGAAAGATACAGGAAGAATGGAACCAAGTTAGAAAATATACTTCAGGATATCATCCAGGAGAACTTCCCCAATCTAGCAAGACCTGCCAACATTCAAACTCAGGAAATGAGGAGAACCCCAGTAAGTTACTCCACAAGATCATCCCCAAGACATATAATTATCCGATTCTCCAAGTTCAAAATGAAAGAAGAAATGTTAAGGGCAACCAGAGAGAAAGGCCAGGTCACCTACAAAGGGAAACTCATCAGACTAACAGCAGCTCAGCAGAAACCCTACAAGCAAGAAGAGATTGGGGCCAACATTCAACATTCTTAAAGAAAAGAACTTCCAACCCAGAATTTCATCTTTGGCCAAAGTAAGCTTCATAAGTGAAGGAAAAACAAGATTCTTTTCAGAAAACCAAATGCTGGGGGAATTTGTCACCACTGTACAAGCCTTGCAAGAGCTCCTGAAGGAAGTACGAAATATGGAAAGGAAAAACCATTTCCAGCCACTACAAAGACACACTGAACTACACAGACTGGTGACACTATGAATCAACCACATAAACAAGTCTGCAAAATAACCAACTAGCATCATGACAGGATCAAATTCACACATAACAATATTAACCTTAAATGTAAATGGGCTAAATGCCCCAAGTAAAAGAAACTGAATGGCAAACTGGGTAAAGAGCCAAGACCCATCAGTATGCTGTCTTCAAGAGACCCATCTCATGTCCAAGACACACATAGGCTCAAAATAAAGGGATCAAGGAAAACGTACCAAGCAAATGGAAAACAGAAAAAAAGCAGGGGTTGCAATCCTAGATTCTGACAAAACAGAGTTTTAAACCAACAAAGATCAAAAAAGACAAAGGAGGTCATTACATAATGATAAACAGTTCAACAGGAAGAGCTAACTATCCTAAATATATATGCACCCAATACAGGAGCACCCAGATTCATAAAGCAAATGCTTAGAGACTACAAAGAGACTTAGACTCCACACAATTATAGTGGGAGATTTTTAACACTCCATTGACAATATTAGATAGATTATAGAGACAGAAAATTAACAAAGATATTCAGGACCTGAACTCAGCTCCAGATCAAGTGGACATGGTAGATATCTACAGAACTCTCCACCTAAATTAAAAAGATATATTCTCATTGCCACATGAGACTTACTCTAAAACTGATCACATAACTGGAAGTAAAACACTCCCCAAGAAATGCAAAAGAACTGAAATTGTAATGGTCTGTCAGCCCACAGTGCAATCAAATTAAAACTCAAGATTAAGAATCCATTACTGAAAGACTCTTGGATAAATAATGAAATGAAGGCAGAAATCAAGAAGTTCTTTGAAAATAACAAGAACAAAGAGACAATGTACCAGAATCTTTGGGATACAGCTAAAACAGCATTAAGCAGGAAATTCATAATGCCCACATCAAAAAGCTAGAAAGATCTCAAGTTAAGAATGTAACATCTCAACTAAAAGTACTAGAGAACCAAGACCAAACAAACCCCAAAGCTATCAGAAGACAAGAAATAACCAAGACCAGAGAGGAACTGAAGGAGAGGCACAAAAAAAAAAAAATCAAAAAGTCAACAAATCTAGATACTGAATTTTAGAAAAAAATTAATAAACTAGATAGGCTGCTAGCTAGACTAATAAAGAAGAAAAAACAGAAGAGTCAAATAAACACAATCTGAAATGGTAAGGGGGATATCACCACTGACCCCACAGAAATACAAACAACCATCAGAAAATACATAGAACATAATTTGGGAAATCCACGTTGATAAATCTCTGGTCCATCTCAACTCAAAACCCTCCAATGAGATTTACCAGGAAACTGTACATAGGAACATCAACTTCAGTACATCCAAACCCAAACGCATCACCTCCCTCTCACCTCTTTCCCTCTTGCACCACTCACTATGTTGTAAATGGCACCATCTTTTCTTCAGTCTCTTATATCAGTAACTCAAGGATTGGCCAGAACGACTTCTTCTCACTCACTGCTGACATCTGTCATTAACTTCTGCAAACTCTGCCACCGTCTTCATTTTCAAAGCTATCCCTGCCTCGCCACTCTTATCACTTCTTAACTGGATGATAGCAATGGCTTCCTAACTGGTTTCCTTGATTTCAGTCCAGCTCCTTGTAAGTTGTTTCCAGAATAATCATTTTTAAATGCCTAATAATTTATATCAATCCTCTTGTTAAAAGGTTTCTCATGTCTTTCAAATTAAATATTAAATTAAACTTTTTAGCCTAGTACAAAAATCTCTGTCTACCACATATGCTACCTCCATGCCCATCTATTGAGGGTTCCCATATATGTCATGCCTCTGTGTCTTTGCACAGACTGCTACCTCTTCCTGGAGTGTCCTCTGCACCTGGATTGCTCTTACTCATCCTCTAAGACCCTATGTGTTACGTCCTCTGGGAAGGCTCTCCTATCCCCCACTCCCAGACTGAGATACATGCTAATTATCTGGTACTTTTCATGGTTGACTCCTTATGGCCCATTTCTCTCCAAATGATTAGTCTAAGCCAGTCATAGTAATTCCAGTCTCTTGGTCACATTTGGTTTTAAAATGGGCATATGGGCCAAACCTGAAAATAAAAATGGAAGGGGAGAAGAAGAGAGGTAGGGGGAGGGGGCCTGAGGGGATGGATTTTTGAGAAAGGTTTTTACTTCTAAGGAGATCATCCTGGAAAGGTACAGACTCCTTACCTCTTGACATTGTTGTAACTGAAAGAAACAGCAGAAACTGGCAGCCATCCTACGGTGCTGAGAGCAACTGCATGAGGGGAAGCTTGGCTGACTGAGAAGAGCAGTGTAGAGATAAAATGAAACTGGTTCTCAACCCTGGAATCCTCTCTGACTCTGGACTTGTCTTGGATAATAAATCACCTTATTATTTAAACCAGTGCTAATCAGAATTCCTCATTACTTGCTGATGATGGCATCCTAACTGATGCAGCTGTCATACCGTCTTGTGGATCTCTTTATCTTCACAGTCAGTCATTACACTGTGCTGCAGATTTATTATGGGTTTTTCCATTAAAATTTTATCTCCTGAAAGGCAGGGACTTGAAATATCTACTAGAAAATTGTAGAAATCACTACATGTCATGGCAAACATTTATAATAGCAAAACGTTGGAAGAATTCCCACCAAAGTCAGGAACATTATAAAGAATTATCACCACACATCAGTATTGGCCCTAGATAATGCAATATGATGAAGACAAAAAATAAGAAGTGTAAATATTGGAAAGTAAGGCACAAAAGTCTAGTTCCAGATAATAGAATTATCTACATAGAAAAGAGATAAAAATGAAACAGGACAATTAATAAGAATTTAAAAAGGTGTTGGAATGCAAGATCAACATATTAAAGCAGGCGGTTTACTGCATACAGCAGAGACAATATAAAAAATGATAATGGAAAGTATCATTCGAAATAGCCAAATGCGCAAATTTAAATAGCCATATGTATCCAGGAATATCCATAACAAGAAGTCTGAAAAACTTGTATGAGGACAATGTTAAAATATACCAAAGCAGTATAAAAGAAAATCTCAATAAATAGAAAAACATAATAATGTTCCTGAATGGGGGGCCTTGATGCATTGAAAATTCAGCTCTCCTCTCATTAATCTAAAATGTGATGCAATTTCAGTAGAAATCCCAACACACTTTCAAAAAAGACAAATGGTAAACGTACACATGAATAATCAAAAACTTCTGGATAATAAATCAGTGAGCACATCCAGACAATGGAATATTATTCAGTGCTAAGAAGTGCCATGAAAAGCTATAGAGGAATCTTACATGCATATTATTAAGTGAAAGAAGCCAGTCTGAAAAGGCTGCATATTGTATGATTCCAACTAATTGGCATTCTGAAAAAGAAAAATTACGAAGATCATAAAAAGAGCAGTGGTTTCCAGGAATTAGGGGAAGAGAGAGATAAATAGGTGGAACACAGAACTTTCAGGGCAGTCAAACTATTTTGTATGATACCATAGGGGTGGATACATGCCATTAAACATTTGTTCAAACCCGCAGAATGTACAACACCAAGGTGAACCCTAATGCAAACTATCAGCTTTGGATAGTCATGATGTCTCAGTGCAGGCTCATCAAGTGTAAAAACTGTACTTCCCTTGTTTGGGATGTTGATGATGGGGGAGGTGGAGCATATGTGAGGGAAACTCCCCATATGTGGTAAATTTCTGTGCCTTCCTTTTAATTTTACTGTGAACCTAAAAATCTCTCTAAAAGTATAACTTCCTTTAAAAAAAAAAGCAATGCAGGGGAAACGACCTACCTGATATTAAAACTATACTGTATAGTAATGGAGCAGGAATAATAAAAGATATAATTCAGAAATCTACCCTTTAATATAATGGGAAATTTGTTTATGAAAAAGTTTTGCAAAAAGTTGCTAACCAATTGTTGGTGGGGGAAAGGTATATCCCTATACTGTGTCATGCACATGTAAAAATTCCTAAGAAGGTAAAAGTTTCAACTAAAAAAAAAAAATAGATACTACGTGAAATTGCCAATTTTGAAGGTCATAAGCAGTTATTATCAGCAATTTCATATAGTTCAAGTAAATGCATTAATTATGAAGAATAAAAACAGGAAACACTTTTATAATGTTGGCATGGGGAAAACTAACTTTAAAAAAATGAAACCTAAAACATACAAAAAGTAAATAGTCTGCACACATAGAAGTTCTCTGTGCATATAAAAAGTGCCTGTGTCGGCCGGGCGCAGTGGCTCACGCCTGTAATCCCAGCACTATGGGAGGCCGAGATGGGCGGATCACGATGTCAGGAGATTCAGACCCTCCTGGCTAACACGGTGAAACCCCGTCTCTACTAAAAATACAAAAAATTAGCCGGGCACGGTGGCGGGCGCCTGTAATCCCAGCTGCTTGGGAGGCTGAGGCAGGAGAATGGCGTGAACCCGGGAGGCAGAACTTGCAACGAGCAGAGATCGCGTCACTGCACTCCAGCAGGTGCGACAGAGCGCGACTCCGTCTCAAAAAAAAAAAAAAAAAGTACCTGTGTCATAAAGTTAACATTAAAAGTTGAATGCCAAGAACCAATTAGGAGAAAAAACATTAACATTTGTAAAATATAAAGGATTCATAACTCAGATTAAAAAAGAAATACTACAATCTATAAGGAAAGGACAAAAACACAACAGAAATGTACTAGGTAAACAAATAGGCAATTCTCAGAATAAGAAAATAGACAATTATTTGAAAAGATCCTCCTCTTCACTGATAAAAAGGGATATGCAAATTAAAACAATGAAATCATATTTTCCTTTCAACCATTTTGCAAAACTTTTAAGAAACTGGCCATATCAGGGTGAGTGATTACGTGGGGGAATAGACAAGCTCATACTCACCTTGTTAATATTTGCTTTTAGAGGATAATTTGCCCATTTCCATTGAAAGTTACAATTCGTATATCCTTCAACCCAACAATTACACTTTGAAGCATCTATTAAAGAGAAATGCCTCTGTATACATATGCATTGCAGTACCATCTGTTACAGCCAAAAGATGAGACATAACCATTTCCAACAATAATTTGGTAATTAGATAACTGAGTTATTAAATCTTTATATTACCTAATATTATCCAGCCATTTCTAAAAAGGATGTATATTAATATGTATGGATATGGAAAGTCCTTCAAGTCATATGATAAAGTAAGAAAACTAATTCTGCAATACTGTATCTTGAACAATCCCATTTGTAAAAAAAAAAAAATCCTATATCCCACGTGGCAATATTCATAGATCAACTATCGGGAGTATTAGCGGAAAGTATCTATGTATTTGTTCTTTTAAAAAATCTTTTCTAATAAGAACACATCATGTATTTTTTATGTCATTATACAAATATAATCAATTTCACCCCAATTCACTTAGAAGTCAGTTCCATACATGTGCATGAGATATAGCCAATTGCAGACGTTTCCCAGGGTGTACTTTGTTTTAATCAATTGGTAAAAACCACATGTATACATATAGCCTCAGTTTGTTTCTTGCTGTAAGCTCTAACTTTTTAAGTTCCTATTTCAATTCCTATTTCCCTCAAGGACCATAAAATAACAAAATACATTTACAATGAAAAGGAAATTGGCAGAAGGTCAATTTCAATTCTTTGACTGATATTTTGAGTAAAGCTATGCCTTGAGGATAAAGTGGCACTCTGCCTCACCCCAGCAAGCAAGCAGATGTGAGATCCGACCCTTTCAACAATGAAAGGAAGGGGAGCGTGTTGTGATCATCCATTCTGCCTTCTCCTTCATCTTCTCACGTTACAGAACAATTTGGAGGTACACACCACCACTGCCTCCCTCTCCCTTGACTCACTGCTGACTAGGGGCTAATTCGTATTTACGACAACTTTGTATCATTTTTCTTGAACAAGGGAACACACCCTCCTGTTTCCCCTTTGCACTGGCTTGCTCACCCTCCTTCCCACTTATCTCTGCTTTTCTCCCTTCCTCCCTCTCTTCTCACCCTTATCAAAAATCTCTGACACCAAATTCACCCTGGGCTTCTCTCCACCGGCAGTGAGCAGGAAGCTGGAAGCCCGCACACTTTAGGCACAGGATGACAGCCCAGGGCACCACACATACCAGTGTTCCGAGCTGTGACCTTGGAGCCGAGTCTCAGCAGACGAACAAACACGTTACTGTTGCAGTGGTTCACCATGTGCAACTGGAGGCTTCGTCGAGTCTGGATCTTGACCAAGCATTTTGCCATACTGGTTATTCCAATCCCCTTGGTCTCCTCAGCCTGTCATGGCCCAGGGCAGCCTTTCCCTAACGGTCCATTCTGTTTTAAAGGACCTAGGCAGGACCCACTGAATGAATCAAATGTCAGGTTCCTAATGCGGCCAACAGAAATAACTCATGAGGGATCAGCATTGGGAGGGGAGGAGGGAGGGGATGCTATTTTTAAACTCTCCACTCACCCCTCTATCAGACAATGAAAGATTATGTATCATCCCTACTCCAGCCTTTCTAAACCATCCGGACCAAAACAGAGGACCCTGTCCAAATGCCTCATAGTTTCCTCAGAATCAAATGCCCCCAAAAGATAAGATGACAACTGGATAATTCCATAATGGTGAAATAACCCAACTTTTCTTCTAAAAATTGCTCCTTCAGCCTTTATTATGTTCTAGAGCAGTACTGTCCAATAAAATTATAACACAAGCCACTTCAAAGATGGAAAAAAAGCACTTAAAAAGCAAAATAAATGTATTACAATTAATTTTAATAATGTATCTTATTTGAAATCGAGATATCCAAATAGTATTTCAACATGAAATGATGTCGACATTTATTAATAATTAATCAACTCTTTTATTAATAAATAGTTTGCATTATTTTTTGGGACTAAGCCCTTGGACTTAGTGTGTGTTGCACACTGCACATGTATAGCACACCTCAATTCGAACCAGCCCCATTTCAAGTGTTCAGTAGCTACATATGGCTGCTGTCGTGGTCAGCTCAGCTCTTTTCAAAGTGCTGAATTCCTCACATGCCTTATCTCCATCTCATAACAATGCTAATATTTTCTTCACTTTACAGATAAGGAAACAACTTAGAGAGAGTAACTGACCTGACCACAATCAGGAAGTTAGTAAGTGGCAAAGCCATGATTTGAATCTAGGCTTCCAATTAATATCGGCTGACTAAAGTTTGTGTTTTAAATGCAGGTGCCACGCAACCACTACATTCTAACTCTCAGCACTTTGAAAATCCTGCACTCATACATCTAAGTTATAAAATGTGCTTGCATCCCAGGGGAAGTGCTCAGGAATGCAAACTGTTTTCATTTGTTTAAAGACATGCTGTATTTGAAAAAATTTCAATGGATTAGTAACTGCCCCCTCATTCATCTTAAAGTTATATTTCTTTGCTCTTACATTTTTCTCCTCATCTTTTTCATGAGAAGGATGAGAAGAAAAAATATTCTTCACACAATTTCAACACACCTGCACACATTCTTCTACTTCAAATATCTGTCACCAAAAGATGATTTTCTAATAATCCTCTATGAAACAAAGGTTTATTCAGAGCAGGAATTGAAATTCCATGTTGTTACGCATCAATATAAAATGGATTTAGCATTTCTGGGAAGAAAATTAGCAAAATATATGGAGTTTTATAGCTGTGGTATTCTTTGAGCCAGAAATTCCACTTTTAAGAATTAACCCTGAGAAAATAATCAGAAATGTTGACAAAAATCTTTAGACAAAGATGTTCATCAGAGTATCATTTATGATAGCCAAAAATGTTTTTTAAGTCAATCTATGTTTCCAGTGGGAAAATGGTTAAATACATGTGATGAAATATTGCACAGACATTAAAATTCATGTTTAGAAGAATTTAATGATGTGAGAAAATGCTTGCCATATACTACTAAATGAAAAAAGCATCTTTAAGTAAACAGTGTGGTGCTGACTATGTAAAACTGCACACAGGAAAAATGTAAGACCTGACAGTAAATCCCAGAAGGGAAAAAGGGTGTTGCCAGCCGTGCACTGCAGCTGAGGTGGGGCAGGCCATTTCCAGGGACCTCAATGGGCCTCCCACTCCCCTCTCCTGGGTGAGCAGCTTCCAGTATGGCACAGGAGTTCCTACACTCACAGGAGATAGTTAATTTTCAACCCTGAAGCTTGAAAGGAAAATATCCCTAAAAGTTCTCAAAATCTTCAATCCTTTGCAATCCCCCCTGATGATATGATTCTGAGCGGAATCCCCAGGTATAAAACAGATAGACTGATGCAAAGGTGGGGCCCAGGAGTAGTACCTATTACACCTCCCTCACTACTCTCCAACAGTGGTTCTTGAAGAACTACTAAAAATCTTCAGGACACTGAAGAACAAATCTGAACATCACTGTTCATGATAAATCGCTACTTTGCAGTAACACATGATGAATTTCATAGATTAATGGGGGCTCATTTGCATGGCAGTAGACCAGGGTTCAACACTGAGGAAATCTCCCTTTGGCCAGTCTGGAAGGAATATAGATAAAGCTTTATGTTTATCATCATGTTGAAACAACATATGACCTGACAGCTCACTTGAAACAAACAGACCTTCCAAAAGGTTTTTCCAAAAAAGACTTTCCAAAAACAAAAGAGAAAACAAGTAAAAAACCTGAAACAAAACTATCACCATACTTTGTTTGTGTTCTTTTCTACCAGGACAGTCATTCTCCATAATTCTCAAGCTTAACATCTCACCATTGTTTCAAATGCCTCCTTCCTACCTTTTATTTAAAAAGTATTATTATCTTTGGGAGGTCGAGGCCGGCAGATCACTTGAGGTTAGGAGTTCAAAACCAGCCTGGCCAACATGGTGAAACCCCATCTCTACTAAAGATACAAAAATATTAGGTGGTGGGCACATGTAATCCCAGTACTCGGGAGGCTAAGGCAGGAGAATCACATAAACCCGGGAGGCGGAGGTTGCAGCAAGGCAAGATCGCGCTACTGCACTCTAGTCTGGGAGACGGAATGAGACTCTGTCTCAAAAAACAAACAAACAAAAGTATTATTACTATTTTAACTATCGTCAGTCATAATAGTTAGCATTTCACATGTGTTTCACTTTTCCCTCTCTTAAACCTGCTCTCACTCTCTATGCTTCTTTTCAGAGATCGTAAGTAGATTCCTTTACTCTTGTTCTTTTATGGATCTTCTCCTTTCATGGAGAAAGACAAGCTAGCAAGACAAGCATTCTATATTGCCTCAGCCATTTCTCTCTACCTTGTCTGACTCTGCCCACAGGGGTGGCTACCTTTCAAGAGGAACAAGAAAAGAGAGGGGGGAATATGGAACCAAGCCAAAGATTCTACAGGATCCTGCACAGAGAGCATTGTTCTGGTTCGGGCCACTGTGCTCCACTGAACAGTATCAGTAGCACAACATTTGGATGCCCTTGAATACTGTTCCTGTTTCAATTCATTTGTTTGTTTGAGAATTGGAAATGCATGTCTGGGCCATGACAAGAGGCCAAAGAAAGCAGAAGATGTGAATCGATTTTCCATAATGAGTTGTCAGAAACACTGCTTCCTAAGTCAGCCTGAAACCAAAGAAGTAGAACGGCGTTCAGTGATAAGAACTGTTCATGGGCCTGAATTCCACGGCTGCTCCCGCACAAACCACCTGACACAGATCCGGCGAAAGGTGACAAACTTGCCTCTACTTTGTGAGTGGCTGGAAGTTACTGGATAACTTGGAGTCCTGGTGCTTTGACTATAAAATGGAGACAACAACTCCTCTCATGGCTGTTATGACAAGGAAATGAGAGACACGTATCGAGTGCCTCACATAGAGCTGGTTCCTATGAACCAGAACCTATTAAGCAATTTTAGAAGGCAAGATTTAAAGCACAGACTCTGGAGCAGTTCTTGGGTTCTAATCCTGGCTGCATCGTTTATCATCTCTGAGCCTCAGTTTCCACATCTGTAACAAGAGCTTTCATTTTACAGATGTAAAAGCAGGTGTACCTCCACGGGTGGTTGTGAGGATTAATCAAGTTAATACACATGGCATTCTCAGACCAGTGCCTTGCATGGCAATTTACTCAATAAATGTTAGTGATTTTTTTTCAACACATCATCATTTTGTTTTGTTTCTTTTAACTGTTCAAGAGGAAGACTGTGAGGATTTTAAATAGCTTGAATTCTCTTCCTTCTGTCAACCATATGTCTTAACATACTATTACGAGTTGCTCCTCTCCAATAACAGCAGTGTTGTAAGGAGTTAACCTGGTCATGCCTATTACCTTGGGAAACCTACAGAAGCCTGCTGAACACAATTTTCTATCTATAAAATGCTGAGGATACTGGGTGCTTACATGACCGGGTTCCTGACATGGAATAGGCATTTAATAAATACTAACTATAATTATATCATCATCAATATCATGCAGTTTATTTACATTAGTAACTAACAGACTTGACAAGTATAGTGGAGTCAGTCATTAGTTAAAATAGTTTTAGAGATTCACTGAAATTGTAGCTAACTGCTAACTCCAAGTGGAAAGATAATAAAATATTATTACATTCATTAAATGTTCTTTGTAATCAGGTTAGACATTAAGTATCCATTATAAAGAGTCCTTGGGACTAACAGATACCTCACAGGGCTTTTTAAAGATTGTATGAATTTAATAAAATATATAAACAATAATTTTAATAATATAGTTGTGATAGGAGGGGTATATAGTAGAAAGAATGGGAAGCTGTTTCCAACATCACTGAGAGACAGGACCATATGGTCAGGTAATCAACCATCTGTATAATTTAATTTCCTTGTTTGGAAAGTGAGACAACAGTATCTGTTCTAGCCAATTCAAAGAAATGGTCATGAATATCAAATTATGGTAACTTACATGAAAAAAACCCTGGAAACGCATAAGATGCTTTGGCATATTGGACACTGTTCCTCTTATGATTTCCCCTATCAGACTGAATGTTTCCTGCCTGTAAGCTGAGATCATTGGTCTCTGGGGCCCAGCATCACCTTGTAGAGTTAGGGGAAAGGTCAATAAAAATCCTCTGGAGAATACAATTGCAGACAGAGTATAGTTCAAGCAGCACAGCTGGGCTCTCTTCATCACCACCGTTCTCGGTCGCTCTAAGACCTCCTCACCATGAGTTACTTCCTTGTATTTTCCTGACTGCCCAACTTATTTATAAATGGGAAAGAGCACATCATGCAAAGCAGTCAGTTAACTTAGGTAAGGAAAGTCAAAAAGCATGCTTGTGACTCAAGACAGTTACTCTTGTTGAGTCACTTGCTCCTATGTTATAAAAAATGCATACAGTTCCTCACCCCTCTCCAAGAAATTGACTGTGAGATTTATGCACAAAGTGTCTAAAATGATCATATTCTGCTCCAATAGAATAACATTTAAATGTATTTTAAAATTAAATTAGAGCAAAAAATACAAAAAAGTCACTTGGCTTTTTTGTTGTTGTTGTTGTGTTGTGTTTTGTTTTGTTTTGCTTTGTTTTTGAGATGGGGTCTTGCTCTGTCACCCAGGCTGGAGTCCAGTGGCCCATCCATAGCTCACTGCAACCTTGACCTCCTGGGCTTCAAAGTGATCCTCCTGCCTCAGTCTGCCAAGCAACTAGGACTACAAGTACACACCATCACATTTGGATAATTTTTTAAAATTTTTTATAGAGACAGTTTCTCACTAGGTTTCCCAAGCTGGTCTTGAACTCCTAGCCTCAGGGATCTTCCCACCTCAGCCTCCAAAAGCACTAAGGATTACAGGCATGAGCCATCACGCGTGGCCCATTTGTTCTTTCTAAATGATATAAAAAGCCTGATGCATTATAAATATGCACAGTACTTATTATAAGTTTTCAGTGGAAGCGAATTAGAACTCTGGATTTTGTGTTTTACTCCACAACTCAGGACTTATATTTAATCTTAGATCTTCAGGTCAGGACCAGAAGAGTCAGCTAGATTGAGTCCTCTCCCTTCAGTCATCTGTCCCTTATTGAGCAGTCCCCAAGGGCAGGGCGCCACTTAGGCTGGACATTTAAACTGATAGTTAGAAAGAGGTGTTTTAAGCACCCTGAGGAAGAAATAAACAGAGGAGAAAACTATTAATGCCACGTCATGTCAAGAGCCAAGAAATATGTCATAAAGGAGGAGCCACATGAAAAATCAGTATCAATTTACCTGGTGCAGCAAGGAAAAGAAAAAAGAACAGCCAGAGGGAACCAGCACGATAAGGAAGGAATTGGCACAGATAGGAGGTGCTGGAAGGAGAAGCTTTGTCTGAGAGAGAAGGATTAGAGGGTCCAGCTGAGACAAAAGGCCTTCGAGGGAACTAAGGCTGGACAGGAGGGTGGAGGCCACTGTGTGAGGAACCATTGGCTCTGCTGTGTAGGATTGGACTCTCCATGCAGTCAATTGGCAGGTTCCAGAAACTACTTCCAGCAAAAACTGTAGTAAGAGTTCAGGGGATGGGCTACAGGGAGATCAAGAAGAAAGATGTTGCAATGTTCCAAGAAAGAGAAGAAGAGGGGATAGCAGGGAACAGGTGGTTAGGACTTCTTCTGAGATGGAATTCACAGGACTCTGGTAGCTGAGTAGACATGGAGTGTGGGGAAGGGTAACAAGGCAAGGGTGGCTTCCGGGCCTCTGGCTGGGACAGCTGTGTACATAGTGATGTCATCAACCAAGTCAGCAGGAGCAGGTTTGAGACTGGGTTTTGAAGATAGAAAAAGTCATGAGTGGAGTTGTAAACACATTAAGCTTGATGCGTTAAATGTGAACTGTTATGTGCTCTCCTGGTGGAGATGTCCAATAAGCAGCCGAAAGCACAGAGCAGTAGCATGGGACCCAGCTGTCGGCATGGAGGTCAGGATCACGGAGAGGAGGTCAGGATCACTTTACTCTGTGAAAACACTACGCCTGGGATCCTGACTTCCTTCTCTCCATTTCTCTGCCTTGTCTCTCTCCAAATACAAATGAAGAACAAAAATCGTATTTTGAAATACTGATCAATGAGCTTCTCCATCCACCTGTGCTTACAAAATTTCTGAAGGCCTTCTAATGATCCCCAGCCTAGGCAGTAAAACTAGCCCACCCAAAAATAAAACAATGACCATGAATAGCTGATCACTAATTTCACAAGTCATTGCTCCAAGGCAGAAAGATCTCCTCCCCGACCCACAGACGGGACAAAATAATCTGAAGGGAAAAGTGAAGAAGCTACAAGTAGAGGAGATGGTGAGGTAAGGGACCCCCAACCTCTAAGGATCAAGCACCATATACTGTGAACATCATTATGCAACAAGCAACCCATAGATTGTGCAGCAAGATAATTGTCCATCTCCTCTCTGATTTACCTACTATAAGAAACACCCTTATACTCAACGGCCCATGGTACGCCAAACTCTGATGAATAAAACTAGGGCCTGAATACCTATAATTTACTCCAACTATAGGGGTGGGAGTAACATGAAGGGAAACCTTCCATAGCTGTCCATGGATGAAACCAGCTGAAAGCTCCCATAGAGACCAGACAGGGAATTTCACAACTATAATGCGTTCTTCAGAAACATGCATGAAGAATTCTCGTATAGTATAATTTAAACTATCTCAGCTTTGCACAGTGGCAGTATTGTAGCCAATGAGGTTTATCCGAGGTGCAATTATTGGCTAATTAAACTATCTCACTGACCAAGGCTACCTATAACTCAGATTCTTCCATCCATATAAACAAAGTGCTTTTTCCTTTATCTTGGTTGAACCTAGGGCTTAAGAGTTCCCTGATGTTCCATGACTTGGATACATCAAGGCAATCTATTGATGGTGAAGTTTTATCAGATGCCAGTGTAGTCTCCCAAGGTTTCCTGGAGGATAAATGGATGACAACACTGAACTTACTGACTCCAATTAGAACATCCTCTTTTGGTTTCTGTGTAATACTCTCAAGCAAGAGTCTACTTCCTTTGTCCCCATAGAGGATGAATTTGTTTCTCCATCACTTTTGCTTTATTATTTCATTAATTCCAGACGTAAGTCACAATTAAAGGTAAAACATTTTTCTCTGAGCAAAGGAAATTACATTATATTACATAAATAAATGAAGCTTTAATTTTGTTCTCCATTACTCAACAGCTTTGCAGATGGTATTAATAAACAGGGCATCTGTGTCTCCCTGTGGAAAAATCCAGGCTCTTCTGGAACTGTGGGCTCCTTGTGTTGCTGCCATGTAATCAAGAAGCTAAAGGTAGCAGAACCCGATCCTTCCACCTAACACCCTAGCCAAGGGCATCTCTCTCTTGCATCTAGCTGTGACTCAAAAAGAGAAGAGCAAATGGTCACTACATGCAAAACAAGTTGCCAACCACTGTAGGTTTTGTCTTTCAAATTATCAAATATATATATATTTTAGATAGATAGATAGATAGATAGATAGATAGATAGATAGATAGATAGATATGCTGAGATGGAGTTTCGCTCTTGTTGCCCAGGCTACAGTGCAATGGTGTGATCTCAGCTCACTACAACCTCCACCTCCCAAGTTCAAGCGATTCTCATGCCTCAACCTCCCAAGTAGCTGGGATTACAGGCACCCGCCACCATGCCCGGCTAATTTTTGTATTTTCAGTAGAGGTGGGCTTTCACCATGTTAGTCAAGCTGGTCTTGAACTCCTGACCTCAGCTGACCTGCCCAAAAATGCTGGGATTACAGAAGTGAGCAACCGCAACCGGCCAAATTATCAAATATTTTTTAAAAGTGTTATATCCAGTTTTTGCAGTGCTACAATGAGAGATATTGTCATATACAGTTTGGTGAGATATGTGGAGGATAGATGGTAAGAAATATTTTTGTATATTTATGTGGTAGAATATTATATGTCTATTGAATATAAAATTATAGAAGAATATTTAATGTCATGGGAAATATTCATGTTGTGAAGTGAAAAAGCAGATTATAAAATAGCATCTCCATTATATTTTTGTTAAAATTATAAAAATTGTCGATAATATATAGACGGATTCTACATATTTATAACAGTTCAAGTATCAGGTGGTTTTTAAATTTTATTTGTGTTTTTGTACTTTCCAAATTTTCTACAGTGACTATGGTATTTTTTTTAAGAGATGGAGTCTCACTCTGATGCCCAGGCTGAAGTGTAGTGGTATGATCATGGCTCACTGTAGCCTCAAATTCTCAGGCCCAAGTGATCCTTCCACCTCAGCCTCTTGAGTAGCTGGGCCTACAGGCACATGCCATTACCCTTGGCAATTTTATTTTTGGTAGAGACAGAGTTTTGCCATGCTTCCCAGGCTGGTCTCAAACTCCTGAACTCAAGTGATACTCCTGCCTTGGCCTCCCAAAGTGCTAGGAGTATAGGCATGAGCCATCACCTTGGCCTAGTGTTGCTTTTGATTTCACACTAAAAAACAAAACAAAAGAGCATGCTTGACTTCTGGCAAACCCTAATCTTAGGAGAATATTCTACTGGTATGCTTTATTTTATATAAATAAATGTTGTCCTGGTTGCATTTAGAATCCATACATTCATTCATTCATTTGTTCCTTAATTCAGCAAATATTAGTTTAGCTCTTACTTTGTGCCAGAACATCCCTAAATGCCAGGAATAGTGAGGGAAACAAGGTGAAGTCCTTGCTCTTTTGGAGCTGGTGTTTTAGTTAGGGAAGGCAGTCAACAAACAGGAAGATAATCAAATAAGTGAGAAAGTGTTTGATAGCGTCAGGTGCTCTGAAGAAAATAAAACAGGGCGATAGCATGAGAGGGAGCAAACAGGTAGATTGGAGGAATTACTCAGAATTAGGCACTCACGGAAGACCTTTCAAGGAGCTGAAATTTGAGCTAAAACTTAAAGAAAACAAATAGCCATACAAAGACCAGAGAGAAGACCCTCCTGGGTGGGGGAAACAGCTCTTGCAAAGGTTCTTGACATTGCCATGAGCTGAGCCTATTCAAGGGAGAGTGGGAAACAGTCTGAAGGGTGGGCAGGAGGCAAAGCAAGCAGGGCTTCACAGGCCAGAGGAAGGAGCTGAGATTTTAACATAACTAGATCTGAGCTCCACTTACCAAAATAATCCCCTGGCTACTATATGGAAAATATGTATGGGAGGAGGGGGATAGGAGTGGAAGCAGAGAACCCCTCAGGCAATAACCGCAGCATCCAGTCGACAGAGATGAGGAGCTGCACATGGCTTGGGTGGCCGTGGAAATACATCTGGGTTATACTGAAAAGGTTAAATAGGATTTTGCAGATGGATTTGACAATTCAGTATCTTATGACCACTGGGCAATGGGAGAAGTTTGAAGGGAAAGACAAGCATTTACAAGTCTGACTCTACTATTTAGGCAATTGTTAACAAACAGCCTGTTCTGGAAACAGAACATGGCCCCAGGGGACATAAGACTGAAGGATGACCCAGGCAGACTGTCAATCAGCAAGCAGGGGCACATCCCCAGCCACAGGGTCAGAGTCAGAAGCACGGTCTAGCCCCAGGAACAAGGGTCGTCAAGGTCCTGGGGGAGCAGAGCGCTGGGGGTGGGGGCAGGGACCAAGGCAGGGACTCGGGAAAGGGAAGAAGGCGGGCATGAGAGCCAGAGAGCAGGGCAGAGCAACAGAGAGAGCAGACTAAGGGCCCATACAAAGGGCTGGGCTTGGGCTTCTCAGTTCCCTCCCCGGTAAGGGTACAATTGGTCCTAGAGCTGGGGTGGGGCCAAGCCTGTATTTAGGGGCCAATTTGTTCAGCTAGGCCAAGGGGCTAGGCAGGTACTGAGAAGACCACAGATCACAAGCGACGCTCTATTTTTTAAATATGGATACCCCTTTCTTTAATAACAAAATTTCCAGCCTATGTTCTGATTATCAAATGAGTCATTCTGACAACCCTATTTATTTCTCTTTCACTCAAAGCATCTGCCCATTATCACATTTCTAATGTTGAAGTGGAGATATGAAGATTTTAAAAGTTCCCAATTGGATGCCTCTAAAGTGAGGGCTCTTAGGAAAAAAGTTAAACCCTGCTTTTAAATATCATTGTTCCCCATTCTTCATGTTTCAGTTACCACATTAAAAAAGAAGATGATACCATTTGACCCAGCAATCTCATTACTGGTTATATATCCAAAGGAATCTAAATCATTCTATTATAAAGATACAAGCAAGCGTGTGTTCATTGCGGCACTATTCACAATAGCAAAGACATGGAATCAACCCAAATCCCCATCAATGAAAGACTGGATAAAGAAAATGTGGTACATATACACCATGAAATACTATGCAGCCATAAAAAAGAACAAGATCATGTCCTTTGCAGGGACATGGAGGGAGCTGGAAGCCATTAGCTTCAGAAAACTAACACGGGAACAGAAAACCACACATGGAATGTTCTCACTTATAAGTGGGAGTTGAACAATGAGAACACATGGACACAGGAAGGGGGACATCACACACTGGGGCCTGTCAGCAGGGAGTGTGGGGAGGGAGAGCATCAAGATAAATAGCTAATGAATATAGGGCTTAATACCTAGGTGAGGTAATAAGGTGATAGGTGTAACAAACAACCATGGTACACGTTTACCTATGTAACAAACCTGCACGTTCTGTACGTGTATCCCGGAACTTAAAATTAAATTAAAATTTTTGTAAAGTTAAATAAAACCGTCTTTCATAGAATAAAAAGCAAAAAAGAAGATGGCTATCCCCTTTTGCTTTCAAAAGCAATGAACAATGATCTAAAACCATGTAAATAAGAACAGCAGCAATCTGGAGAAAGAATTATTAAAGAACAATCAGAGTGAAGAAGAAACTCGGAAATAATGTCATCTTGTGTTACAGAAGAGAAAATAAGATCTAGGTGGTATCAACGTCCAGCATGTGCCAGAAAAGAAGTAAACGTTTATCAAATGAACAAATGAATGAACAAAGCTTGGCCCTCTCATTCTCTGTCCAATGCTCTTCCTGCCACCAGAGAATCCCCATTAATATTATATTCGGTGTCCACTCAAGTGCAGTCTGGCACCTGTGTATATTGGGGACTTAGGGGCCACCCTACAATGCTTAAATGAGAGTGACACAGCACCTACCCAATAGCTTGGCAAAAGCCCTGACTGTGTTTGGGTGACTCACCCTGTTTACCGGAGTGATAGACCAAAAGCATGTAAAATGGCATGTCACCACCGTAACTAGAGCAGACAGTTCTCACATCTATTTTGGAATCTAGGGCTTTGGCATGAACAGAGATTTCAGAGTTTCAAAAACACATCCCCCGCCCCCCTTTTCATTTTGGTAGACTCATCTTCAAGATCTAGAGCAGCCGTTTCCAAATCTTCTTTTGGGGAAAAAATGTTTGTACATACAAATAACTGCATATTTATTTATAAATTAGATACATGTATATCTGTCATTGTATATTATGCACATTATAAAACCTATACAATAGAAATTTTGTAAAGAGGTGATAAAAATAAAATATCAGTAGAAGTCTGAATAATTTCTTCCTGAAATAAAATATCAGTAGAAGTCTGAATAATTTCTTCCTGCACCCCAGTGGATCACTGTATGTACTCTGCTCTGGAAGCCACAGTTCTAGGACCTCCAATTCACCATCTGCCAAACCAGGAAGGAGACTGCACTCCTGTTTATGGCACTGAGTGTACACTCCCAAGACCCAGTCTTGAGCCAGCTGAACAGAGCCTCTTCTCTGAACCTTGCCTGCACTGCCTCAGATCTATTATAAAGAGTCCGCCTGAAAGAATGGTAACCAGCACACACTGCCCAACACTTTCTCCCATTTAAGTGGCGCTGGATCTTAAGAGAAGGGAGGAGAAGGAGGGAGAGGCTCTGAGATCCTGTCCCAATTATAAGCTTGGGGATTGCAAAGAACATCTACTTAACACTCACTACCAACCCACTGACAAAAATGCAAGAAAATAGAACCCCATGCATCTAAAACTCAGAACATTCTAGCTTCTGCTTTCTAGCAACAATAGGTTTACTAATATTTTCACCTTTCCTCTCCTGTGGTTTCTTAGGGAAGTGGTGAGAGTGTTTATTTATCGAAGTGCCAAGCAAAATGTCTTCCCTCCGCAGACCACACTCTGGCTGTCACAGCTGGTCACACAACACTCTCCTCTGGCTCAAATCCCAGCCCTCAAGGACTATGACTGGACTACTTCCTAGGACACTTGACTGACTTATTTTTTTCACCCTAGCCAAGTCCTTTGAAGCAATTAATTATTATTAAGTGGGGCAGCAAAATGCTCACCTGAGCAGGAGGAATGATTTGGGAAGCTCCGCTACTGAATCGCTTCCACTAAGACAGTCACTCTTAACACAGACTGTAAGCAAATGAGTAATTAGAACTAGCCCCAGAGTGAGTCATTCCTTATTTAATGAATTCAGCTTTAAAATCAGAACATGATTCCCGAAGGGAACGGGCTTCCTGTGGGAAGTCTGTTTCCCCTGCAGCGTGGCTCTACTAAGAATTCTGTCTGCTGCAAGACACTCGGTCCCCAGCCTTCTCACCACTCCTTCTAGGGTGATGGAAGTCTCTGGGGCGTCAGCAGGTCCTGGCATGCTGTGCTGGAAAACCAAAGCCTTGCACACTGTCCCCTATACACAAGAGCTCTTCTCACTGAACCACAGAGATCACCCATACTTAAGTAAAATATGTTGTCTCTTTGGATCATTCATTTGCTATAATTGAAAAATAGATGCAGTTCCTTAGTTATCCATCCTGTTTTAGCAAGAAGCAGTTGAGTCATTTTAGCTGTGTTCAATGTCATCTAAGATAGCTGGGTTAGGAATCTGAGAATAAGGATGTAATCCCAGCTTTCCAGAATACTCACCCAACCGTGTGACACTGGGTAAATTTTCTCACCTCTCCAGGCTTTCCCGTTTGTAGAAGAATCCTGAGGCTATATGTTAGATCAGAGGCCAGCAAACATTTTATATGAAGGCTTAGATTGTAAATTTCAAGCTTTGCTGGCAAAATTTTATAAGTTGAAGTTGGCTCAAAAGAGGCAAAATGGAGGATATTCTATAGGTACTTTTATCATCATCTAAAACGTAACTGTTCACTTGAAGGCCAGAAATAAATGGTGCTGGGCCCACCACAGGCTGTATGTTGCTAAATCCTGTGCTAGACCTTCCTCAACACTCCCTTTAACTCTCAAAAGCTATGAAAAATACTCCTGTCGCCAAGTTCCCATCCTCATAGTAAAAAGACCTCAAGCCACAGTCTTGGATTTTTTTTTTTTACCTTGACACTCAGCAAAAGAATCAGAGTTAAGAGCTAGAAAGCATTTAAGTTGTACTCAAATCCAATCTTCTTGTTTTGTGGATGAGGAAAATGAAGCTCTAAAAGGTGGACAGTCTTGTCTGTGGCCACCTGGCTGCTTGGCAGAGGAGCCAACACCAGGTTTCATCTGAGACATTAATGCAGAAAGACAGCAGCCACCTGAACCACTGCTATGCTTCCACTGCGGGATGCTATGTTTCATAAAATGCACTATTTGTGGAGAAGTAGCCAACTACAGCATTGAAATGATGCACACTATTGGTGTCTTAAGATATAAAATACAAAATCTTTGCAAGATAAAATGCACTGAGTTTGCATCAGGAAGAAGGCATTGCGCTTCCTTACAACACAGTAAACACTCAAAATGTCTAAGTCCTCTTTCAAGTGATATAAACTTCTCATGAGTATTTCAGTTGTCAGAAAAAAAAAAAAAAAAAGAAAGAAAAATCCCAGAGTTCCAAAGATGAGAATAGCTCCAGAGAAAAACACAAAAGAAAGGGTAAAAAGCTTTTGAAAAGACTGCAAAATAGGAATCTGCAGAGCCTGCTCAGGGCTTTATGTCTTGTCCTCTAAGCTGTTCTTGGTCTCTTCTACCCTAGAGGAGCTGCCGACCTAAACTGTGGTGCTGTCTTCAAGAATTCAATAGATGTGATAGTTCTGAATTTTTGTTTTGCTAATCCGACACTGCAACTATAAACAAAAACAGGAGATGCCTTCTGCTCTGTGGAGGCCTCCTAGCTCCTGCAGAAGCAACTCCAGCTACTATGTGCTTATCAGCAGCTGGAGACTATAGATGCCATTAAATAAGAACGTTCAGGATAGCCCGAGCATGTGCAATGCTAAAATGACGCTTAAAACAGCACTTTGTATGAGTTCCTTCTAATTTAGGATATTTAACACATTTGTCTGTATTTGTGTTAAATATGTTCCCATTTCATTGTTTGATCTCCAGTTCAATTTCCGATGTGTTTTCATGCACCAGTGTTTTCAACATTAAACAAACAAAGCAGGAATTTTAAGAATTTCATATACTGGATAACTGCAACTGCATTAAAGTGCATAGGGAAGAAATTGCTAGTGCATTAACACTGATTGCCTCTAGGAGCAGACAAGCTGGGACTTTTTTTTTTCTCTCTCTCATTTACGCTTTTTTGTGATTTCTAAATTTTTTAGAAGATGATGTACAAGCTTTATAATGAAAAATAAAGCAAATAGCAAACACGAAACCGTGTGGTAGACAAGTCTAATTAGAACTAGGGTTGGTCAGTCCATCACCAGATAGCAGGAACCATAAGGGGAAAGGTGATTCCACAGGATTCATAAACAGCTTCTGCATTTTCATGGGATGTAACACAAAAGAAATTTCAAAAACACCACTGCAGGCCAGGCATGGTGGTTCACTCCTATAATCCCAGCACTTTGGGAGGCTGAGGCGGGCAGATCACAAGGTGAAGAGATCAAAACCACCCTGGCCAACATGGTGAAACCCCATCTCTACTAAAAATACAAAAATTAGCTGGGCATGGTGGCATGTGCGTGTAGTCCCAGCTACTTGGGAGGCTGAGGCAGGAGAATTGCTTGAACCCAGGAGGCAGAGGTTGCAGTGAGCTGAGATCATGCCACTGCACTCCAGCCTGGCAACAGAGCAAGACTCCATCTCAAAAAACAAAAACAAACAAAAAACACCAGTGCATCACTGCTAATGCATATGTCCTGACACATCTAAGTCAAAGGGAAGAAATGGCTTAGCATCTGGGGGAAAATGGTGGGAAAAAAGACACCAAAGGCGTGAGAAAAGGGTAAATTTGTCTGAGCCATGGCCATGGAACTACAGAAAGGGAGAAAAGAGACAGGAGAATGTTCACGTCAGACAGGCAGGGAGGAAGACCAAACCTGGTAGAGGGTAAGATAAGGAACTCACCATGGTATAACCACAGCAGTCTTGGGCTGTCAGAGGCTTCACCAGTGACAGATCGGAGCAACTGTGTAGTGCATGAAAGGCATACACACAGACAATGCAGCAGCCCCACCAGTCACCTGTTATGTGTTTGGGTGGAGGGTGGGTGGGACCAAGAGTATGGCATGCCTGATGGATGAGGACAATACTCTTTTTACATGTGCAAAATGCCTTTGCATGTTCACACACAGACTTTATAGAATTTCAATGAAACCACGTTAAGCCATCTATGGTTAGGGCTAGATACTGCAAGCAACCTTTTAAACATCCCTGCCTCCACCTTCCACACACACTTTCCATCACACGCACAACACAAGCATGCATTCACATATACACTCAGCACAAGCATACACATGCACATACACACACATTTACAGGGATGGTGCTAGAGGGTGGCTTGCGAGAGTTAGTTTTACCATTCTCTTAATTTCCATCTATTCTTCAATAAAGATACTTTCTGGATCATATGCAAAAGCAGCTTCACATGACCCTTTAATCTAACACCTATTGCCACCCCCAAGACTGTCCTTTATAGAAATTCTGGAGTCTCCACTGTGCTTTCATTTTGCCAGTAAGGGGAAAACAAACATTTTCAACCCTTATTTATTAGAGTTGAAAGCCCTGCATGGCTTTTCCACTGTGTTTATGCCAGCCTGCACCACTGCTATGGCAGACAACAGTGATCTTCATTGTGTGTCTGTAATTGCCAGTTACCAAGTCTCACATGATTAATTTCACTCCCCTTCTCTACCACAATCCAGCATTCTTCCATAATGAGAACATATACTCTACCGATAGAATGCAGAAGCACGGTGCTATCTACATTATGGGGAACCTGCTCCATTTTGCATGTGAATTTATTCAGATTAATGAATCCTTAAAATGTCATTTTCACCTAGAACAATTCCCACTGTAAATTTTTTCTTCTTCTGAAATTCTCATAAGCTCTAAGCGGCACTCTTCGAATGGTTTGTCATTCTCATCTGAAGTTTTCCACAGCACTAATTCTCTCAGATCCTGTAACCGAGCAACTTTTGGGTGAGTTTTGAAAACATTCCCGTTGCCCAGTGGTGCCTAGGAACTGATTTTGTTTTTTCTCCACCCTGACATAGCCAACTTGAGACCTAATCCTCCAGCTGTCATATGGCTGAATGGGGTCACACATTTTCCCAGAACAACACTGCATTAATCTGGGCAATAATACTCTGCCCAGCTGTCTTTGAGAAACTTGAAAAGAATGGACAAAGCTTGTCTGATAAATGGGTGGTCATGACCCCAGAGGGCCATGGCAGTGGCAGAGATATCCCTACTAATCACACCATCTAAGACAAGGTGACAGGACGTGCCCATGACCTCACAGAGATAGAGATTCCGTAAGTTAAGACTTTCTTCTCCCAACCTGATTATTGAAAAATTTTTAATTATACAACACTTTTTTTTTTTTTTGAGACAGAGTTTCGCTCTTGTTGCCCAGGCTGGAGTGCAATGGCACGACCTCGGCTCACTGCAACCTCCACCTCCCGGGTTCAAGCAATTTTCCTGCCTCCACCCCCCGAGTAGCTGGGACTACAGGCATGCGCCACATGCCCAGCTAATTTTGTATTTTTAGTAGAGACGAGGTTTCACCATGTTGATCAGGCTGGTCTCGAACTCCTGACCTCAGGTGATCCACCCGCCTCAGTCTCCCAAAGTGCTGGAATTACAGGCGTGAGCCACTGTGCCCGGTCATTAGACAACACTTTTAACAGGGCTCAAGCTGCTGATCTTGACCCATTTATAAATGTAGTTCCAAAATATGTGATTTGAGACCCCTAGACAAGAATCTGAACCAGTATATCCATGTTGGGAACAGTGATAACAAAGGTAAGTGGTGGTGTCGAGTCTCCACCACTGTGTTTGAAGTTCTGAGAAGCAACAGTAGCATGTAACTCTCTCAATGGCTCCAACAACGCAACGAAATCATGCTGGCCGTAGACTCTCTGTATGATGCTGACACACCCCTGAAACCTTCCTGGGTCTCTATATTCTCATCTTTAACATAAAGAGGTTGAAGGATTTTCAACTCAATGTCTCTGAGACAAGAGCAGGACCTGAATGGTAGGAGTCCACAGGCATGTCCCTACCATGTAACCAGCGACCCTGTCTCCACAACTCTGCCTCTCACTGTGCCTTGTATCCACTGCCTCTTCCCTAGTTGCATTCTCTCTGCCTGCTTCAGCCCTTGCACATCTATTCTCTGGGCTCCTCCAGTGGTTCCTGTGTAGTCTGTGCCTCCAACCCAGTGGTTTCTAACCAGAGAACTATTTTGCTTCCCAGGGGAAATTTGGCAATATCTGGAGACATTTTTGGTTGTCAAGATTGGTGGGGTCCTTCTGGCATCTACCGGGTAGAATCTAGGGAAGCTACCAAACATCCTACAATGCACAGGAATCCCCCAAAAAGAACTGCCTAGCTTAAGAGGTCAGTGGTTCTGAGGTTGAAAAACTCCGCTCCAGCCATATCCGCCTCTAATCCATTCTCTACACATCACCAGAGTTATACAAAATACACCTCCCAAGGCATTGACATCATTCCCATACCTGAAATCCCTCAATGCCTCCCAGCTACTCTCAGGTTAAAGTCTAAATTCTCCTGCAAGTCACAAGAGGCCCAAAATCTGGCCCTCTCCTAACTTTCTGCCTCACCTTCACCATCCCCCAGAACCTCTTCCCTGAAACCACACTCTCACCTCACGCAGGTGAAACACACCACTCTATTTTCAACTTTTCCTGTCCATCTCTCCCATTTATTCCTTAGCCCACTGATTTTATGTCAGATACTCCAATGGGACTAAAAAGGAATGAATGCCCTGAAGGCAGCTCAAGGCACTGCTATCCAGTGGGGCACACAGAAAAGTGAGCACACAATTCAATCAGCAGAGGCAGAACTTTGTCATCGCCTCTGTGATCCCACTGTCATCTCCCAGTGGGCTGTGAGCCTCCAGAAGAGAGAGTATCTTCATGTCTTCATCTTTGTAGTCCACAGGAACTTGGACATGGTAAGTGTGGTCTACAGGGTCTACAGGGTATACAACTTGTATTTGTCACAATTGTTGCATTAAGGAATGCATGAATTCCTAGCCTCTTTAAATTTGGCTCTAGCACAGAAATAAAAATGATTGAAATATTAAGATACAGAGATGAAACAAAATTCTTCATAGTGCATGAGCTCAAAAGCCCAGAAACAAGGCCCATTCACAAAGATGGAAACATCTTCTTTGTTTAGAGCTCTAATCTGTCTCTCTTCTCTTAATAAATCTGAGAAATGTAAATCTATAAAATAGGTATCTATCTAATGGAATGCCTGAATCCCATTGCTTGACATTCAAAGACAAGAGCCATGGAGCAGCATTTGACTAGTAACAGAGGTACAATGGTATACAGAACGCAGAGCTACAACTGCAGTGGAAATCATACTTTGAATTTTGTGGTACCTAAGATAATTTTGCTCTTACTCGCCAGGCGCGGTGGCTCACACCTGTAATCCCAGCACTTTGGGAGGCCGAGGCAGGCAGATCACAAGGTCAGGAGATCGAGACCATCCTGACTAACACGGTGAAACCCCGTCTCTACTAAAAATACAAAACATTAGCCAGGCATGCGGCGGGGGCCTGTAGTCCCAGCTAATCGGGAGGCCGAGACAGGAGAATGGTGTGAACCCGGGAGGTGGAGCTTGCAGTGAGCCGAGTTTGCACCACTGCACTCCAGCCTGGGCAACAGAGTGAGACTCCGTCTCAAAAAAAAAAAAAAAAAAGAAGAAAAAAAAAGATAATTTTGCTCTTACTCTAAACTGAGAGAATCATTTTATTTATTGAAAAATTAACAATACTATTGTTTCTACTTCTCTTGCTTTTTAATTGAGTCTATATCCTGAAAGTTATTATGACTTGTCTGAACTTTAAAACCCACAAAGATGCTCTGTCAGGGGACAAATCTCCCGGAGAAAATAATTTGATTAGATATCAATAGAGCTACTGTGGACTTTTGAAGAGAGATATCTATCAGTTAGGCTTTACAGCTGGTAAAAGAATGTAAGATGGTTCTTTAAAACAACTGGGAAAATTGAAAAGGTAGCTTATGCATTCCTGTCCTGTTATGAGATTCTTTAAAGTTTTTTGCAGTTAATTATAATGGTTTCTCTATTGGCCATTCAGTTGCTATGTCAAAAACACACCTAGTATTTAGCAGTGGAACCTCATAATAGAAAATAGAGCAAAATAGATATCCCTAACTGAATGGGATGAAGAGCATGGAGGAAAGCTTGACCAGGTTCCCTTTCACATCTTGGGGGATCGTAAGGCAGCAGGCTTAGGCTTCCATATTCCCCATAACAGTCATTCAACCCATCTGGGCCTCCAAATTGTATTCCCATCTAAGCTTCCATCTTTGCAGACAGGGCACAGTCACAATTCCAATTGTGAGATGTCCTTTCTCTTTTCTTCTCTATTAGCCACACCCTCCTTCATTTAACCTTGGGATAATCACGACTGTCAAAAAAAATGATTTTCACTCAGAGCAATATTCCAAGCATATACGAAGAAACTCAGAAAACCATTAGTGACCAGAAATGAAAACTGCTTTTCTTTCATTTGCAAAACACACAAAAACACATAATCTGCTGAAAAACACAGACAAGCAATATGGACCCAGAGGCCCTCAGGCTAAGCAAATTAATTTGGCATGGAACTCACAGAGTTCATTGTTAAGATCGATAACAAAAGTCATTTATAACAAGAGTGTTGACATTATCGTCATCTCTTATAGCCCAATTGAAGACAAAATAGTGTCTTCTAAGATCCCATCTTTCATGCTTTGCACACTTTCCCTCCATCCATGGAATTTTTGGCATCCAGTTGTCCAGTTCGCCTTCTAACCATCAAAGCTGCCTTTCAGGAAAAGATTTGCAAGAATTTTTTACATGACACTGCAAATTAGTTGCTGCTACCTATCTCAAGGGTATCTGCATTCCAAGCCATACCCTTATTATAGACTAAAAAGTTTTCTCCTATGAAATAAATCCTTGACTTGAAGCTGGAGGTGAAGGTGATCTTCCGGTGACAGAGTGACCTGCCCTCTTGAAACTGCCCAGTATCCAGATTTTCAGTGATGAAACCAAAACGACAAAGTTAAGAAAATGCACGTTTGTATTCAAAGGTTCCAATAACTTTATTCTGTGTGTACTTGTTTTCAATTTAATCAATTTCATTAACTTAATTTAAACAAATATTTGAAATTAATAAGAATGTGAGGTGTCTGCAGGTGTCTGCAGCAAACAGTGTGGTGAGATTCTTCCTTGAAGTAAGGAGAGTCCTTCAATACAAAGATGCCTAGAAACACACATATTATTGTTATTTTTAAAAATATAACAAATTTCGGGGTTGCAATGGACACTTCACTTTTTTTAGCTTGTATCAAAACTGTTGGGCAATGTAAACGAAGGATCAAGAACAAGAAGCTTGGGGGACATAAATGGGATGACCAGTGTAGAGATACTTGTGGAGAACCCTTTACTGCCACCAATTTAATTGTGATTACAGTGACAAACATCACCATCCAATAGAACTTTCGGTGATAAATTATCTCAGTCTCAGTGTCCAATATGGCAGCCAACCAGCCACATGTGGCTACTGAGCACTGGGAATCCGGCTAGTGTCACCGAGGAAACGGATTTTTAATGACAATGAATTTAAACTTAGTTTAATACAGCCACACATGGCTAATGATTACCATACTGGACTAGTGTAGGTCTAACACCATTAGTCCTTTCATATATAATTTTAGAAATACTTTATACCAGTGAACTCTCTCCAGGAGAAAGTAATAGAGCTCCCAGTATAATGCAGCCTTCCAGCTGCAAAAAGGTTATTTACTAAGAACACAGTTTACGGCTCACTCCACCCCATACACTAACCCATTACCCATCATATGTGGAATCAGTGCCTCCTTTGTTTTTTCCAGAGAGAGCCTGCAGCACCACCCTTTGGGATGAAGAGACTGACTTACCCTCACCCAGACGAAGTTCTTCTTCTTGCTCGCTGGGGGAAGGAAGCAGGGGCTGCAGGGGTTCCATGTTAATGATGAGCTGTTTGTTCAAGGAGTGGGAACTGCGGCTCTGAGAAATGTTGGCTCTGAAAACAGACACAAGACAGACAGGGTTGGTTTCCATTGCAAACGCCGGCCCCACCACCTCAGCGGCCTGCCAAAGCTACCCCTTTGTGTCTAGAGGGAACTACCTCTAGACACAGCACGAATTGAGCCAGTAGTAAAGACGACATAACATTCAAGACAAATGCCCCTTTCTGCCCTTAAGGTCCTGACAAAATACCCCTTGTTCTACTGCAATCCAAAGAAAGAAATACAGTTCCCAATATGTCACCAGCCCTGAGCATGCTAGGTGACAGCCTGGGTATTTATAAAAAAAAAGCAAGAAGAAACAAGAAGAGATGGGAGGCAGCCAGCACTGAACTAGATATGCAGAAAGGTGAATGAAGGCCATGGCTTGGAGAAATTTCACCACCAACAACAAACAAAAACAAAAACCCCTGCCAGACAGATGGCACAGGTGTGCTACAGCTGTAAGCTATCTTTGTGTTGCTGGATGTCCAATGTTTAATATCAGTGTTTAATATTCTCAAAGTTACACCCTACTCACTAACTGGCCACGGCTCTGCTTTCTCCTCTGGAAAGGAGCATGCAGGTGTGTCAGTGGCTGAGACCAGCAGCAGATAGCAAGGAACTGTGCAGGTATCTCGTTAAGCCTATTGGTTGGCAGCTGGGGAGCCCACTTGCCCTACCTGCTGCAGAGCTACTAGCTGTTTGCCCTAGTCAGACTGCAGGTTTGCAGTTTTGAGCATGCTTCCCCGCTCCCCATGCTTCCTGTCAAAACCAAAAACAGTGCATATTTTGAAAAGGAGTCAAATGTTTCCTTCCCCTGGAAGCCTTCCCGGATTGCTCCTTCCAATGCACATAGTCTCTCTCTCTTCCTCTCCCTCTCTCTCTCTTACTTTCTCTTCTTTCATAAGTCACTGCATTTTCACCTCTGTCTCTGTCTAGTTATTGGTGTACTGATCATCCCCACCTTGATAAGCACCTTAAGAGCAGTGACTGAGCCAGCCATACTCGTGCATCTCACTTGGCATCTTATGAAAATGTGTTCAGGTCTGAAACTGAAATAAACTGAATGCAATCCTGGCTTGACATATCTTGCCATTTCAGCCTGGTCAGAGTATTCCCTAGACTGGCTGGCAGGACTAACTTCTACCCTGTGTGTTTCTGTTGGGCAAGAGGAGTGGGGAAGAGCAAGATGCCTGCTAGCATCTTGAATTAAAAGCTCCCATGGCTGGTATGGGCTAGAAAAGAAATTTGTGAGGACTTGCTTAGCCATGGAGTCCTTTTCTTCATTATTTCATTTTATAGCCATTTACTCTGCAGCTGATATATACGTATTGTACATTCTGCTTTGTTCTAGAGAACTGTAGTCCTCACCTTAAGTAATTCACTGTCTAGAACCACAAATTTTAAGCTTTCTGGTCTGAGACCTACATTAATAAATACTTTTTTTTTTTTTGAGATGGAGTCTTGCTGTGTCGCCCAGGCTGGAGTGCAGTGGCGCGATCTCAGCTCACTGCAACCTCTGCCTCCTGGGTTCAAGCAATTCTCCTGCCTCAGCCTCCCGAGTAGCTGGGACTACAGGTGTGTGCCACCACACCTGGCTAAATTTTTGTATTTTTAGTAGAGATGGGGTTCACTGTGTTAACCAGAATGGTCTGCATCTTCTGACCTCGTGATCCGCCCATCTCGGCCTCCCAAAGTGCTGGGATTACAGGCATGAGCCACCACACCCAGCCCCAAGAAATACATTTTATATAATCTCCCTGTACCCAAACACATACAGGAAGAAGCACAACTGAAATTAATGTTTTTTGGAACAATAGTTACATATCTATGTATAATCCACTATTATTAAAAATTCTACTTCATTTGAAGTCCTGGTCTTGATCATTACTTTATTTCATAACTACCCCCAGCTTTTTTTTTTTTTTTTTTTTTTTTGAGACAAAGTCTCACTCTGTCACCCAGGCTGGAGTGCAATGGCACGATCTCAGCTCACTACAACCTCCGCCTCCCGGGTTCAAGCGATTCTCCTGCCTCAGCCTCCCGAGTAGCTGAGATTACAGGCATCCACCACCATGCCCAACTAATTTTTGTATTTTTAGTAGAGACAGGGTTTCACCATGTTGGCCAGGCTGGTCTCGGACTCCTGACTTAAGGTGATCGCCCACCTTAGCCTCCCAAAGTGCTGGGATTACAGGCATGAGCCACCACACCCAGCCTCATGACTCCTTAATGTGCTATAGTCACAGCTGGAACACCATGCCTCTCATGAAGGTGACTGATGGCCAGGGTCCCATGGGAGCACGAAGGAGGGGCACCTAATCCTGTGTGAGTGAGGAGAGAGCCAGGAGTGACCTCCCAAGGGAGGCGAGGCCTGCAGCATATTCTGGTGAGCACAGTGCTTTTCACAGGGAAAGAATCGTAGATAGAGAAATCTTTACAGAAGGAAGGAAGGGAGGGAGGGAGGAACGGAGGGATTAAAATTTGCCATGTGCAGTTTCTTCTTCTATTGTGAAGGGTTCTCAGTTTTTGAGCTCTCCTGGGATTTATTCTGGCCATGGCCACTCATGACTATGATTCTAGCTCTGCGAAGTACAACATACTGTCATTCCTGTGTGGACTGTGTAGCTTTCTGACCTCTGAAAAGCCCATCCATCCATTCTTGCACATGCAATTCTGAATTGCTCTACTCCACCTCTGACCGTCCATGCCAGCTGGGCTGGCTGCTGTTCCTATCCCCAGGAATCACTGCTTATGCTACAACGATGCACCCTCAGTGAGCCTTTATGAGCTTATTTTGCTCCCCATCAGACCTCCTTCCAACATTCTTCAGCTGGAGATACCAAGCCTCTTTCCGCCCCCACCCCACAACATTGAACTGTCCAGACAATTGCATAGCTCTAAGATGGCCTGGGTTCACCAGGCTGATATCCCAGGTATGAGCCTGTATTGGCATTGGATGGCTAAGAGGATGCCAGCTCGGCCCCTATATTCACAGGCTCCTGTTGCTCTGTTGTAGCAGAGGCCTACAGCCAGGGACAGGGGCACACAGGGCATGCCTTGTATTAGACCAGGTGACTCCTGCAGTGGATTACAACCCTGGGACTCTCCAATAATATGACTCAGAGAAGAACATTTCTTCCTTGATATGTATAAGACTCAGATAAACTCAAAGGTGGATACAACTAGAGATTTCCCTGGAGCACAAAAAAAATCCAGGGCTCCAAGCCCAATGTCAGACATGTTGACAACCTGGGGGAAAGAGTCAGCAAAATTAAAAAACAATGTGCCAAGTCTCCCACCTTTCCCTGTGGTGATGGCCTGAATGTCTGTGTTCCCTTAAAATTCATTTGTTGCAACCTAATCTCCAATGTAACGGTATTAAGAGGTGGGGCCTTCAGGAGGTGATAAGGTCATGATCACATTAATAGAATTAGTATCCTTATATAAGAGGTCTCAGAGAGCTTGTTTGCCCCTTCTGCCATGTGAGGACACAGCAAGAAGGCACCATCTATGAGGAAGCAGGCGTTTGCCACATGCTGAATCTGCTGGTGTCTTGATCTTGGACTTCCCAGCCTCTAAAACTGTAATAAATAAATTTCTGTGGCCTATAAGCCACCCGGTCTATGGTATTTTGTTATAGCAACCCAACTGGACTAATGAATCTACCAACTCCTTTAAACTAAAGATCACACCTTCTTACTTACTTCTCTCTTTAAACCTTTTTAAAAGTGCCAACTGACCATGACTTCATTTAAAGCAAAAGCCCACCAGCACAATTGAACTAATGACAAATATAATATCTAAATTTGAGTGGCCGTCTTCTTTTCATTTGCAAAGTGGTTTGTATAAACATTACCTCATCTTTTTCTCTCAGTGTGTCTTGCCTATAAGACAGGCATGGTAAATATCATATTTGCAGATGAGAAAACTGAGACTCAGAGAGCTTATGTAATGTGACTAAAGACGCTTATATGGGCAAACTTAGGACTCAAAGCTCAAAGCCAGATAATCTGATTCCTGGTCCAAGGCTTTTGCTGTGCTCCACATTGCCTTTCTGTGTGATTTGGCCTGCAATGTCCCAGAGGAGATTCTGCTTGCTACCCCTACTGTCCTCCTGTTTCTGGCTACATGAGGTACCACTGTGTCAGGCACTTTCTTAAGTACGTGGAGATGTCCCAGTCGGCTTCCACTCTGCCCTTCCACCTGAACTCCTGAGGTAACTGTGTTTATGCCTGAGGTCTCCCTAGGCCAGGCTAGGATACGTACCATGTTTCTCCAATCTCAGAATCCATCTATTAGATGACTCTGCAAAAATGTCTGGCCCACTTTGCAGCCCACTCATGCATGTACTCCCAGCATAGAATGGTCTCCAAATGAAGTTGTCATTAAGAACTCTGTTGAAGTAGAAAGGTTTCCTTTGGGAACTACAATTATATTCTAATACTGGCAAATGTGGTTTGAATATACTTTATCCCATTTGTTTTTCTCATTGTGCTTGTAAGATGGGCAAGAAAAATACCATATTTACAGGTGAGGAAACTGACATTATGTAACTCAACTAAAAATTGCTTATACGGGCAGACTCAGGACTCAAAAATGGTAGCATAAAATTGTGACTAAAGTGAGACTCCTGGAGTTCCTATATCCCTCCTTGAAATTAAAAGAAGTAGTGCCAGCCTCTAAAAACTCCACCTGGAGGGATTTTAATGTGAATGTATCTGTCATATTCCAGTTTTTCATTTTTGGATGAGAGATGGTAGTAATATTATCACCACCTCATATTTCTATGGCACTTTATAATTTTTAAAGCACTTTATTTTAATACTCATAACAGAGCCTAGAAATTGGGCAAAGTGATGTTGTAAATCTCGTTTTATAGATGAGCAAGATGATGATCTGAGAAGTGATTTATCCAAGGCCATACAGCTGGCAAACAACACAGCTAAGATTAGAGCCCACTCATGACCCCTACACAGGTGCTTGTGTCAGGTACAAATGCTGCCTCAGAGTGTCTGCTGTGGTGGCTGCTATGCCCAGGTGGCTCACACAACCAGCCCTGGGCTCACCAAGCTACAGCCCTCTGCCTCAATGGGCCTCTGGAATGAGCAGATGATTGTCACCCAGTGGCCAGATCGGGAGGGTTTTCATCAATGACGATCAGCAAGATAACATCAGAGTTAGCTTCTGCTCCTCTTTTTGAAGAAAAAGAAAAATTCCAAGAAAGTGTTCTCAGTCTGCTTCTGTTTCTCCACATAAACACACACACCTCAGCAGATGTAGGAGTCTGTGAACTTGGCATTATTTGAAGAGTAGAATCTCAGAATGTGAAGAAAATTCGCTAATTAAAGCCTTATCACCACCGTTCTAGACTATCACCTCTGAACACCACAAGGGAAGGAGGGCTTATTACTACATTCTCACTTTTGACAGCAACTTCAAAGAAGCCAAAATAATTGGAAAACCAAACAATTGTCCAAGAGGAACAACTTCCTACCACACAACCAGCTACTGGAATGGAAGGAGGAGTTGCCTGCATGAAGGTTTCACACATCACTATGGCTCTGACCACAACGCTATCTCTGGGGAGGTTGAGGTCCCTGGGGCAGCACCTTGGACAGATCTCACATCAAAGAAAATGACAGGTGCTGCTGTCATCCCATACTCCTAGTTCATGTATTCATTCAACAGCTATATATTGACCTCTACTATGTGTCAAGCACTCTGTTAGGTGCTGGGGGACATGGAGATGACCAAGATAGACACGGTCCTTTCTTCCCAGAGATTGCTTTGTAGCATTACATTAATCAAATTCTTCCTGGTGTTGTCAGAGATTTGCGAGATGCTGCAAAGAACCACAGAGGCATCCTAAGGATGTGAACTCAACAGTCTTTCATATACCCACAGGGAGATGGAAGAGAAAGATCATGCAAAGCAGGTCTCAAGGGCCCCTAGGTCCTTGTTTGCAGTAATATGTTGGGAGATTTTAGAAGATTCCAGAAAAGGGAAACTATGATTTGGTGGATGCCTCAGTGTGTATCCACTTTCCTCACACTCTGGGTTTCAGTCCACTCCAAGAAAAGTGCTTCACTCCAGCAAGCCTGCTCCCTTCACCCTCCCACCACCTGATACCAAGAGCCTGGCTACTCAAAGTGTGGCCCATGGACCAGCTGCATGGCCATCATCTGAGAACATGTTAGAAACGCAGACTCTCAAGCATCACTCCAGGCTTCTTGAATCAGAATCTGATTTTAATAGAATCCCGAGGTGCTCCCTGTGCAAGTTACAATTTGAGAAACCCTGAGCTAGAAAGCCTTGGTTTCCATAAATTATTCAAACCAAAATTTACAAGAGAAGCATTTTAAAAAATTATTTGTTGACCTCATTAACCATCCAAAGATGGTAACTTTGAGACTCAGAAAGCCTTATCTTTTGGAATATGCTTTTCTGAAAGTATACTGTAAAAACAAAGTTTCCTGCTTTGTGCTACCAGGAGAACTCCCTCAGCATCAAGTATTTAAGATCAAATATTTGAGCTTCAACCTGAAAGAATAAAATTCATGCTGAGCCACTTGGGGTAGTTCTGCCTCCACTGCCAGCTTCTAAGAAAATGCCAGGTGTTCTCAGGGTGCTACAGAGAAAAGAGCTGAGAACACAGAAGCAGGACACTGGGGTTCTAGGCTTAGGTCTGCCATCAAAAAAAGTCAGGACCTTGGATAAATGACTTAACCTGTCTGAGACTCAAGTTTCTTTGTCTACAAAACAGAAGCATCAAACCAGGCAATCCCTGAGGTCATTTCCAGTTCAAAGATTCTGAAAGGAATGAAATGATATATTTTATCATTTCCTCTTCATTTCTGCTGCATTGAATAACTACAACTCGGGGAAGAGGAGGGAACCATAAAGATTTTTCTCATTGGTGGGTAGGCTGCAAGACTCTCAGGATCTGCTCTGACATGCCTGCAGCCAAGGTGCTCCAGCTTCTCTAATCCTGTGGTCTTCTGCTTCCTACAGTGCGATAGCCTGGTTTTGCAGACTTTCACATTACACCTTCTCACCAGGTCACCCCAAAGCAGAAACAAATTTTCTTCTGTGCATGTCTACATGGGATATCGTGTCAACTGCACTTCTGCTCCCCAGTGTGGGAGAGAAGTGCCATCTGGATGCTTCTCCAGGCTGACTTAGCCACACTTCTGTGGGACCACAGCCTCCTCCTGCCCAACAACCCCAAGAGACAGGGTGGGGAGGCACCCAGCTCACTTAGTCACCCTGGAAATGGACGAAACTGGGAAAACCCAAGCATAAAGGAAATACCTCTGGGTTTCAAAGATGGGGAAGAAAGGGCAGGTGCAAACCACTGTATGGGGGACTTCCTAAATAATTTAGCTCATAGTGATCTTTCCTTAAAAAGTGGGAGGCATCATGATGAGAATGTTCAGCTTTAGATACGCAGCATATTTGAGGTTTAGGATGGACAATGATTTGTGTAAATTGTGGTAGTGGGAAGTCCAACATGGCAAGAAAATATTTAATTCTTAAGAATGACTGCACATCGTCACCTTAACGGCGATGTGTACTCTTGAGCCAACAATGACTAAGTCCTTCTTTCTCTGCGTGGCCCTAGAGAGTAACACCCCCATGAAAGGTAAGCCTGGATTCAGGCCAATAGGAACCAGTCAAATATGATGAATGCAGGCGGGAACAGAGAACTTCTAAGAGGATGAGATGACAGAGTTTGGCCAGGCAATGGCCCAGCATCCTGCTTGTTCAGGTGACACTCCAGATTTAATCAATGACTCCCCAAAGAGCACATAACTCAAAGTGGAGCCCAGCTGTGCTCATGCCATGGCCCAGCCAAATCTGTCTGAGTGAGATGTCTAAGGAAGTGAGAATGTCCTTCTTTAATGCTGTATATCACTATGCAAAGGGATGTTATAGGGAATTTGGAAAAGTCAGCTTTTAAAGCCACTTGGGGCCGGGCGCGGTGGCTCAAGCCTGTAATCCCAGCACTTTGGGAGGCCGAGACGGGCGGATCACGAGGTCAGGAGATCGAGACCATCCTGGCTAACATGGTGAAACCCCGTCTCTACTAAAAAAATACAAAAATTAGCCAGGCGTGGTGGCGGGCGCCTATAGTCCCAGCTACTCCGGAGGCTGAGCCAGGAGAATGGCGTGAACCTGGGAGGCGGAGATTGCAGTGAGCCAAGATCGCGCCACTGCCCTCCGCCCGGGGCGAAGGACACGCCCCCCTCCAAAAAAAAAAAAAAAAAAAAAAGCCACTTGGAACCCGCAATGATCATCCACTCACCTGTGCACCTCAGGAGGCTCCCTCTGGATCTTGGAACTGGCCTCCACCACCTCTTTGGCAACTTTCCCACTGCAAAAGACAGAAACACATGTGTATGCACACATACTCAGAGAAGAATGGGAGAGGTATGCACAAGTGTCTTTCTGTTAACTTCGCAGGGGTCTGGCCCAGCTACAGCAATCATGAGGGGAGAAATTACAGTAGAGTTTGAGGGTGCCCTGTGAGCATAAGAGCAATGGAGTGAAAATGGAAGACTCAAACAGAGGCAAAAGCCAAAGGCCACTTATTTGCAAGCAAAATTTTGAAATTTACGTGGCTGCCCCATCCCTACCCCATCACTGAAATGGAACCATTGGTACCCACCTATATCGAAATCTACTTCCTTTAAAAAATATCTTGCTGCTTGATACGGTCTTGATCTGACTGGATTTTGCATACCTTTAAGAAGAAGCAAAGCACAGGTGGTAAGGACATTGGAAAGTCCACTTACAACATGCCATAGAGGTGTGGCGATGGGGTATTTTTGCTGCGAGAAAGAAATGTAATTAACCTTGTGACTCAGCCTGCATGTGCACACACAAATTAAAAGAAAAGCTTCACAAAAGAATAGTTACTTTCACTAAGTGTATAGGATTCTAATATTTTCTATGCTATTTCCTTTCACTCTTTTTAAATTCAAGACCCACATACTGGGTTTCATTATTCATTAGTGGGTCACAACCTGCAAAAAGGACTGGGTACTGATGATCGAAGGAATTCTCCCCCACTTGCTATCTGAAGATATGGAGAACAGGGAATTTAGTGACATGGCATCAGTAAGTTCATGGTTATTAGGGCACTTTGCTGCCTATTCTTGTATCCTCGGTGCAGCAGCAAACAGCTTCCTGGCAATGGAGGTCACTGACTATGCCACGAAGAACTCATTGTGCATTGCCCAAGTGAGGGAACAAGGGTCCCGCATCCCCACGGGAATGGTCACTGGCTTCTGTGTCACCATGACCCAGTGCCCTTTAAAGGAACCCACAGTGGTAGATGACTAAGATACACAAGGCAGAAGCTACCCAGCCAAGAACTGATTCAGCACCTCTGAGCCCGACTCGTAAATAAGAACAAAACAACACCGCTCTGAAAAGCAGTCTAGAGCCTGGGCTGCCGGGAGGCTGCGCACAGGGCACTAAATTACTGTGACAGCTGAGGATGGCTCTACACCACTCACGTTAAGCCTTGTACAATTAAATCTAACAAGTTAGAAAGAACAGGCCTCAGAGAGTTCAGCATCATTTAAAATATTGATAGTCACAAAATCTTAAACACACACAGACAAAATCAATACGATCTATAGCATCCTGAGCAAAAACACGCACAGAGCCAGGGAAGTTTCAGTGCAGTGATTCCCACCGTTGAGCCTCTTGAAGCTTCCTTTATTCACTCAGCAATTATTAACTGAGTGCCAACCCTGCTCCACACACCAAGGTGAGTACAGGAAAGACACATGGCTGATCTAGCCTGGGGGCCAGAGAAGGTGCCCTGAGGAAGGGACATCTGAGCTGAGATCCAGGGGCTGGAAGGTGTTAACCAGGACACGGTGATAAGCGGTGGTGGATATACCCAGCAGAGGGCCAGCGGGCACAAAAGCCATCAGCCTAAACATCTGGAGAACTAAAAAGACTCAATTATTCTAAGTGAAGCAACTCAGGAATGGAAAACCAAAAATTCTATGTTCTCACTTCTAAGTGGGAGCTAGGCTATGCATACGCAAAGGCATATAGAGTGATATAAGGGACTTTATAGCCTCAGAAGGGGTAGGGTAGTAAGGGCCAGGGCTAAAAACTACACATTAGGTGCAATGTACACTAATTAACAGGTGCTCCAAAATCTCAGAATTCACCATAACATAATTCATCCATGTAATCAAAATCCACTTATACCCCAAAAGGTACTGAAATTTAAAAACAATAAACAAAACACATTTTTAAAAGACTCTTTGTGCATTTTCCCATGTTATTATTACTACACACACACTTTTTTTTTCTTTTCCTAATAAAGAAAAGTGAATGTGCAGATGTACAAAGTAGAACAAGGGAAACTTGGACAGAGAGTGAGAATCCAATTTCCCAGCACTGGACCTTAAGCGGCCCTCGTTAAGGATCTTGGTCTTTATGGACAGAACAACTGAAAGCCATAGGAACAATCTTCTGCAAAGAAGCCCCTTCCCACCCACCTGTGTAAACAGCCCAAGATGACACAGAAGGGCACTGGCCACAAATATTAAACAGGGAGGGTGAGACGGGCAGGAGAGGGCACAGGCCTTGGCAGGGGGATACTGTCAGGGCAGGGCCCAGAGAAAACAGTGCGGGACCTCTGAGGACACACAGGGGCACATGAGAGCCATGGTCTTGGGGGGTCCCTGCAGTGTGCTGGCTGGAACTTTCTTCCAGACCACACCCACTCACGAGGCTAGAAACCCCCAGCAAGCCGCATTGAGGTGGTCCCAGCTGTGCCCTCCTCCTCCTCCTATGAGGACATGCCCGCTCTGGGCCCATCTGCACCCCCTAAAACTCCCCACCAGCCCCACAGAGCTGTGGGCCTGACACTTCATCTACTGAAGCCTGAGAAGAGAAAAGGAAGATCGCCTCTGCCCTTTCCCCGTCTTCTTGGCAGGGTTGCTCCCAAGTCCTTTAAAGAAGCTTCGATTGTTTTTTTTTTTTTTTTCTTTTTTTTAATTCCAGGTTCCTAAAGATTCTTGGGACACAGTGGTCGGCAAAAAAAGAAAAAACAAGACTGAGTTTCTTAATTGGGTTTTTAAAATTCGAACTCAACACTTTGCCCATTCTACAGAAGCGACACGTGAAGCCGGTGAAGCCGGCACAGGCGTGAGTCAACTTCCTGGCTACTCACAGCGTGCAGGGCAGAGGCGGTGGCTCTTTTTCACTAGTCTGGCCTCAGCTCTGGCCCTTCCAGGCCCCAGGAGGAAGCCACTATCATCCGCTCAAACCCAGACTGGCCTCTTAGAGGGAAGTCTCAGTCTCAGCACTCCTTCCCAAAAACCCTCAAAGTGACTCAAAAGAAGTAGGTCAAAAGATACATTTCACAAAGAAGGCCAGTAGCTGTCTGCTCAGGATGAGCAGAGAGAAAAGACTGTGCTTCTTTCTAGCAGCGGGTTCCCCTGGAGGAGTAGCTGCCGATGGTCTGATTTGCTCAGAGACAGTTGCCCGAGAGCATTCCCACGAATCCCCTGCCCTCCCACATGTCCAGGTGAACTCCCAGAGGGTTTCAGTTGAGATTTTTCATGGAACATTAACAGGGAGTTTATTCTGAGAGCTCAAATGACACCCACGCACTGGGAATTGGGAAACAAGGCTGTAGCGGGGAGGGCAATGGACAGAGGAGAGAGAATGGTGGCCGCGTTAAAGTACATGAATCCGGAGTACCAGTTCCCAAACCTGGCTGGGCATCAGACACCTGGAATAGGTATAAAAAACACAGATTCTCAGGCTTTATCATGAGAGATTCTGATCCAGTGGGTCTGAAGAGGGGCTTGACTGTAACCAAGCACCCTAAGGGGATTCCAAGAAGTCCACTTTCATTTAAGAACTTCTGTGCCCCAAAATTCTCCTAGGATGACCCAAGAGGTGACATTTCACCTGAAAGAACAGTGGTCCAGATTCCTATTCACATCTGGTTCTGTGACTTTGGTCATGCCGTGTGGCTTTGCTGAGCCTCGGTTTCTCTACATGTTATTAAAGGGGGAGGGTGTTATAATATTTCATGGTACTCTCAGGAGGGTTACACAAGAGTAAATGATTTGAAAGCACCTAGCACATACCTGCTCATTATATAATAGTTTCCCTCCCTCCTTCCTCCCTCCCTAATATCAGTCTCAAACCCCTTCATCACCTTCTCACTATGAAGCTACCAAAGCCAATCCTCTAAACTATGGAGGTTCCAGAAAACCATGTTAAACTCTCTGAAAGCAAACCAAAGAGCTCTAACTCTAGCCAAAATGTTCCAAGCACTCTGTTTACCAGACTCTCCCATCCACAGCAAGCCCAGGGAAGAGTATTCTTCCCACAGAAAGCAATGAATTCACAGCCTCATTGGAACCGCATTTCGCTCTCCTATGGCCTTCTGCCTTCCTTTCCACTTGCCCTCTCCCACTTCAATCTCCAGCTCCCCATCAAAGTCCCAACATAAGAAGTATGACTATGCTCAAACATCTGACCTCACAAAGAAATCCAGCTCATCTCTGCAGGAGCACACCTCCCCTCTCCCCAACCTGCAATTTCTCCTCTGAAACCTGCTATTCCAGGGGCTTGGATGAAGGTCAGGATAGGTACTGGGCGGACATTGGGTGGTGCTCGAAGAGGCCACCTCTAGAATTAACAACACAATTTCCCATTGACGTCATAATTTAGAGCTCCTAGAGTAACCATAACAATAACAGCATTTACTACTGAGCCTTTAATATGGGCAATACCCCATCCAAACACCTTTAATAAACAATTCCTTTTATCCTCATGGCTCTCTGCAAGAAGGAAGGAATCTGCATTTTCACATAAGGAAAGTAAGGCACAGAGAGGTTTCATCACTTTACATGGTTCCATGATAGAAGCTGCAGGAACCAGGCTATAAATCCAAGTCTGTCTGATTTCAGTATTTAAAAAATCATGCTCTAGTCCTACTGGCTCTCAAACTTTAGTGAGCAACAAATCACCTGGAAGGCTTTTTAAAACACATGTCTCTGATTCAGTAGATTTGGGGAAGAGCCCAAGAATCTGCATTTCCAACAATTTCCAGGAGTGATGATGCTGGTTCAGGGACCTGATGGGAGAATCACTGAACTAAAGCAATGTCTTAACCCCTCAACGGCACGTTAGCAACAACTGGGAAACTCTTAGCACTGCCAATACCTAGGTGCCTCATTCCAGATTCAGATTTCTCAAAATAACAGCTTCGTCAAGATACAATTTACATACCTTAAATTTCACCCTTGTAGATTTTATACTTTGGTGGGTTTTAGTATAATTCATGAAGTTGAAAAAAGAGATTACAAAAATCAATCACCACTATCTAATACTAAAACATTTTCATCATCTCCAAAAGAAACCCCCTGTCACCACAATGGGCATTGGCAGTCACTCCCTGATTACCCTCCTCATCTCACCTACTCCCAGCCAAAGCAACCACTCATCTGCTTTTCATCTGTATACATTTGCCATTTTAGATATTTTATTTCAATGGACTCATGCAATATATGGTGCTTTGTAAATGGTTTCTTTTACTTAGCATACTGTTTCCAAGGCTCAGCCATGCTGTAGTATCAGTTCTTCATTCCTTTTTATGGCTGAATAATATACCATTGTATGGATATACCATGTTTTGTTTATCCATTCATAAGTTGACGGACATTGGATTGTTTCCACTTTTTGGCTATTATGACTAATGCTGCTACGAAGGCTTGTGCACAAGTTTTAATGAAGACCCAGATTCTGCTTTAACTGGGTCTGGGGTAGGATACAGGGACCCATAGCACTGGTATTAATAGTTTTTAAAAGCTCCTCCAGGAGATATTAATGTAGCCAAGATTGAGAAGTGCTAGTTTAGAACTTTATTACTTGGAGTGTGGTCTACAGACCCACAGCACAGTATCCCCTGGAATTTATTAAAAATATGGACTCTCATGCCCACCCCAGACCTTTTGAATCAGAATCCACATTTTAACCAGCTCCCCAGTTCATTCATGTGTGCATTAAAGTGTGAGAGGCACTTGTTTAGGGAGCTAGTCTGGGTTCTTACCTACCACGCATAATACTATTCCTTTGACAAAATGTACACCAAACTCTGAATAAGAAATGTACTAGGAACTGCTTTTATCCCCTGCACACAATTCCAAAACAAATTGGGAACAGAGAGTGTCATACAGCCTCAACCATGTATCCAGTACACTGCAAAAAGTGTGAGATAAAGACGCTGTGAATGAAAACATCAGTGAGCCCCTGAATCCCTCAGTGCGTCCAGTGTGCTTTCAGTGGACCAGCACCCAGAAACAGTGAGCTCTGGGGTTGGCAGCACCAAGATAGACCACACATGGTAGAAAGGAAGCTCTTAAATGGTGAATAAGGCTGTGTTGGAGATCCCCTGGGGTCTGGAGTAGGCGGGAAAACATCAGAGTTTCTGCGTCTGGGCTCCATTCCCAGGCAGATCTCAGAGCCAGGGCTTTCAAAACAGATCTGTGGCCCTTGGCCAGCTGACAACCAGCAAGTGCATTTGTGTCCTAAAAGCACACTAGGGAATTTGCAAGCAGAGGCCCCGGGGCCTCCCCGCTCCTGCGCAGGTGAAGTAAAAATGGAAGGAACAAACCATTCAGGAAACAAGATCAGGACCTTGCTCTGCCAGCTGAAACCATTAAAATGCAGGGCCAGCAGGACAGATCTAGAAGCAGGGCCAGGACCTCTGCCCAGGGAAGGATGGGCACAGTGGAGGAAGCAGGCATACCCCTGAGGTTACCAGAATCAGAGCCTTCCAAATGAAAAGGAGTGGGCTCTTCATCCAACTGCTGCTCAAAATACTCTAACCGTTCGCAGAGGGGGCAGTAATAGAGCAGCAGCTTCTGCTTATCAATGGTTCATATGCCTGGCAGAACTGAACACAGCAAGGCAGGTAATTCAGTCTCATTTCAGAGATGAAAAATAAAGATGAGGCTCCAAGAAATTAAGAGCTTTGTTCCAGGCCACACTGCTATAAATGACAGAGTCAAGATTTAGAACCAAGCCCACTGACTTCCAAAGCTCACACTCGTTATGCTATGCCCAGTGGTGCAAGCAAATGCACGCAGGCCAGTCCCAGGCCCATTCATTCTACAGGTGAGGAGGCTAAGGTCAGACAGCAATAAAGTGACCTGGCCAAGGTCCCACAGCTGGGTCAGAACAAGTGATACTTCCCCTCCTTCCTCAGGAACAAGGATGATTATGGGATAATGGAGGAACAAAATGTTCAGGCAAATCTCAGATCGCTATAAACATTCAGGAATAAGAGGAGGGTAGCTTGGTTAACTATAGCCGAAGGTCCATGCAAAGACTGGTCAACTGTATACAGTTTGTCACTGGTGCTCACAGCTAAACCCTTCAAGTCTTCCGAAGCATCCACAAGTGACTGGAAGGGACTTCTCCAACATGCCAAGTTGACCTACCTAGTTCATGATAAAATTATCAGAATACCTTCCTTACTAGCTGCCAGCTAATCTGCTTACCCAAAATGTGTAAAACATTTCCCCAGATTGCTGGGTTTTTCTCTCCCTTTCTCCTCTCAGTTTTGTTTTTGCCTTTATTTAACTCTGTCTCCCAACTGACTTCCTTGCATATGGTAACGTGCATGAAATAGCAAATGAATGTCTCCAAGTTATTCTTTGATATGGACCCGGCGATTTCACTAAAGTATCTTCAAGGCTGTGCCAAAGTCCTTCCAAGCAAAACTTGCCGTGTGCCTCTAAAGGAAGGCCTGTCTGCTGGGTGTTCTCCTGTATCACCCCCTCCCATAGGCCTGTCTGCATGTAAAGAACAATCAACCACACCTATTGCACCTCTGTTGCCTCTTTTGCACCGATCAAGCCCTCCGTGTCTGGCCCCAAGACCTCCTGGTCCCTGATCATCTATCTTTTTCTATCTCATCTATCTTCTACTCCAACCTTGTAGCCATTCGTGTCTTGCAAAATGCATCCTCCACGTTCCTGCCGTGGTACCCTACTGGAGCTGGGATGGCCTTCCTCCTAGCTAAAAGGGTCTTCTACCTCCTAGCTCCCCTGGCAGCAAGGCTCACCCTCTCCTCTGGATTCCTCCCTAGCTTGTTTTGTTGTTGTTCATTTCCCTCTTGGTCTCTTACATGAAATAACAATCTCCTGAGGACAGGAACCACGCCTTATCAATCTGAGCTAGTAAACATGTTTTCAATGCCTGAGATCTTCAGGAAAGAAAAAGAAAAGCAGAACTTAGTTCCTGCCCTCAGAGAGTTCAAAGTGATTACAGAACTGACATGCTGGCATGTAAAAATCTACAATCCAATAGAAATCTTGGAGAAAGGAACAAGGGAGAGTAAATCCTCAGTGAATATATAGCTTCCTTTTGGCATTGATGAAAATATTTGGAAATAGAAATGATGGTTGGACAACATTTTAAACATATTCTGCCACTGAATTGTACACTTTAAAATAATTAATTTTATGTTACGTGACTTTAACCTAAATAAAAATAATGAATACAGGTTAAAAAAAATAGAGATCAGATCCAGTACAGATACATAGTATAGATATATAAATTCTGTAATAAAATTATGTTATGATAGATCTTGTTTTTGCCATGTTTCTTCGCTCCATTTATTAATTCCCTCATATGCAAGAAAATATTCACTGAAAATAACTAACTGAACATCTCTAAGTTATCCTTTGACAGGAAACAGATGGCTTCATTCAAGAAAGAACAGAAGAGTTCCAAAAGCTTAGGCACTGAAAACCATGTGTCAGGTCCTCTAAAAACTAAATATAGGGTTACGCTATGATCCAGCAGTTCCATTCTAGGTATATGCCCAAGAGAACTGTCCACGCAAAAACTTGTATCGAATGCTCATAGCAGCATTACTCATAGTAGCTAAAAAGAGGGAACAACCCCAGTGAGCATCAACTGATGAATGGATAAACCAAATGTGGTCTATGGAAACAATGCAGTATCATTCAATCATAAAAAGGAATGAAGTACTGAGACATGCTATAATATGGGTGAACTTTGGAGACATTCTGTGACACAGGCACAAAAGGCCACATCGTTTATGATTCCACTTATACACAATGTTTATAATAGGTAAATCCATAAAAACAGAAAGTAGATTAGTGGTTGCCAGGCGCTGGGTGGAGGAGGAAATGGGAAATGACTGCTAATTGGCATAAGGTTTATTTTGTGAGGGATAAAAATATTCTGGAATTAGATAGTGATAATGGCTATATCACTTTGCGAATTACACTAAAAACCACAAAACTGTATACTTTAAAGGGTAAATTTTATGGCATGTATATTAGATTTCCATTTTAAAAATATTTTTTAAAAAACAAAATAAAAAAACACTAAGGCTCCAACTAAAGACTGAGAATGTCAAACCCTCTGTGTTTCCCTCTCTGAACTCTCATGTGGGTGAAAGCTTCTAGACATGCAGATTTTCCAAAGGCCAAATGATCTCCTTCCTTATCAGTTCCCAAACATGCAGGAGGCACACAAAGACCTTGAGGTGGTGGTGGTCACAGGAAGGTCTACTGGTACACATCACCTTGTCCAGTCATTCCTAGAACAGCATTTTGTGCATCACCTCACCCAGTGGTGTTCAAATTATGCTCCTGGGTTTTTCCAGGGCTGATGGGTTTCCTGGGCCATGGGGATGTCAGTGCTAAACCTAGGAAAGGCATAGGCAACCTGGACAACTGGTCACCCCAGCTCCTGAAGAGCAATGAACAATGGACAAAGAGTCTGCAATCTCCAATCCCAACCAAGGCCCCATCAACCACCACAACTTCTCTTTTCATCTCCTTTACATGCTGGGCTTTTCCTACACTTCTGATTAAGGAAAAGTACTCTGTGGCTGAAACTTGTTTCAAAATCATTATCCAAGCCATCATTCTCCTGATGGTTCTCATCAGCCAGAGCCCAGAGATAGCACTTTCAGGCAGATGACTCTAATCAGTAAGACAGAATCTCACTGTAAGGGGCAGGGAGACTGATCAAAGTCTCCCAGTCTCCCAGTCATCCAGGGAGACCCCTGGATGAGGTCCAGGGGTGTACAGTGCTGATGGCCTGAGCAGGGCTGGACTAGGTTCTTAGTTGCATCCACTACCACTGCCTTTCCAGTCAGCAAGTGTCTCTCAGATGAGAAGGTGTAACTCCATGGACAGACCTCAGTCTGAACTTCTTTTGAAACCCAAGAGCTTTACAGATGGTTTCTGAAGTCTTGTCCATCACCTACTTTCTATGATCCTAGGCTCTGACAGCATTCCACCCATAAACCTTCGGCTCTGTTTTCAATACGCTGAAGCCTTCTTACTATGAACACAGGTGACTCTCTGCCAGAGGTCTCTGTTTCTGGTTGTGAAAGCACATCCAACCCATACTCAGAGTAAGCCAGAAATATCAGAGAGTATTAATTCTGGCCCCCAAAGCAGCCTTCAACCAAAATACATGGGGAATTTGTAGGTAAACAACCCTACCTCTTTGCCCATCAGCAGGAGAACTGTGAGGCATATTACACCATGTCCCAGAGTTCCTAAGAAGATCTGAGCCATTGTCCACGGTAGTGACCTGCTCAATAATGCATCTTATGTTGCTTCCCCATCTCACCCGCCTGCTGCCACTCCCCGACTGGTATGTCCATTGAGTACATCCCAAATAAGCTACTTGCACCAAACTCGATCTCAAGGTCTGCTTTGTGGGGGTGGGGGGAGGAGGGCAACCAAAAATTGATCCTGTGACACATTTTGTGGAAACAGCTATTTGAAATGCGCACACACACACACACACACACACAGTGGCCCACACACACACACACACACACACAGTGGCCCACAGCCATTCCATAGGAAGCATCTAACATCGAGCTCAGGACTTGGTCAGGCCAACAAGCCAACAATCACTGGGAGTCACCCTGAACGATGCACGAAATTTTAATTTACTTACATATAATTTTTAAAACTGTATTAAAAGAAATAAATATGCAGCCATTTGCAAAATATAAAGAATTCCATGGGTGCTTTTAAAAGCTATAATTAAGTGAATAAAAGCCACTTACTTATAAAAGGCCTGGTTTTCCACTCCACACTTCCAAAGATGTTTGCAGGCAGCTGGTGTTGAAGTATGGAATGCCAACATGGCTTTTTTCTAATTAAAAAATAACAAAACAAGAAAAGGCATGTAAAACACCACTTACACTTTCCATGGGTTTTGTTTTTGTTTTGTTTTGTTTTCCAGGTGTTTACCTCTTTGTATCGTGTCTCCTATCACACAGACTTGAAGTAACTTAACATATTGCTGTGTTCTTTACAGTGTCGTTAACATGGTATTTACCCCTCCCTCACCCTTTGCAGATATCACTAATGTATTTAGGACCTGCTTCTGATCAAAATCAGCCTCATAATGCTTCTCAACACTCCAGGCATCATATACCTCTCTGTCACACTGGAATTAGCCTAAAAGCATATTTGCCTAACTAATACTTGGGTTGACAACTAATGACAAGAAAACTTGCAAATTTCTAGAGCTAACTCTGAGGCTTAATATTTTGTTAACAGTCTCCCCACAAATGCATTCCCTGGTGAACCCACAACCTATATCTAGTAACTCCCTTGTTTTAAGACTCTCTGGATGAATAGGCTCTGTTTATAACACTCTAATGAGCACTAGTTGTTGATATTTAGCTTTGTAACTATTCTTTATTTGTTTCATATGTCTGTACCTTGGCAAAAAGAGGTAGTGAGAGGGCCCACCTTTTATTTCCAAAGTCTATCCCAGTCTGTTTTGTACACAGGGGTGTACAATCAGCATTGCTCACTGACTACTGCTCAATGTACAAACCCAGTACTCATTTGTTTGCCTCTAAAATATTTTCAGCATAAGCTTTCATTGTCATCAAACACTTCAAAGTCATGGTCTTTGTTGACTATAATACTAATGGCATATTTTATTCCTGAATCTCTCTCATGCACACACAATAACAGGCAGTTAGAAAAAGCAGTATCTGACCTCCTTCTGGGTGCCAATCACATAAAATGTCTTCCCTTCAAACTTCAATTTGCAGACATCTGGCCTAAGGAAAGAAAATCTCTGGGTAAGAAGAAAAAAAGTGGCAGCTAACCAAGGTACCTGGGTTTCCCATAGGAATCTGACTGACTCAAAAATGCCAGGCAGACTGCAGTGAAACAAGATATTATCTTATCATTGGTGAAGGTCCAATGGGCAGCGAAAAGCCCTGAGTAAATTATACGGCAATTCTCTTCCCGAGAGAGGATCCGCACACAGCTCAGAATTATTTATTCTATTATTTACAGTCAGGCTGCATCTTTCTTCCAAGAAATTCTAGTGTTCGTTAACATTAGTGACCAGAACAATATTAATTGCCCAGCCCACTCAGCAAGGTGGGAAGAATGTGCTGATTTCAGATTCAGTTAATGAAATGACACGGATTCACGGTATCTGACTTTCTCCTCCCTCTGCATCCATTTCCAAGAAGCAAATCCACCGCACTGCAAAATGTTCACTCCTGTTTACCCTGTTTACAAAACAACTGTGTTCTTATATATTGGAGTTCCCACTCTTTTCAGCAAAGACTGGTTTAAATAGAAACATGTGACCCAATTCTGTCCAATTAGATATACAGGAAGTCTCCTACAGGGCTTCTGAAAAATTATCTTTGTTTGAAAAGGAGACACATGGAAGGGGGTGCTCTCCTCCAGGCTCTGGGCGTTGCCATGGGGAGATGTGCAGGCCAGTCGCACGCATGCCCGTCTCAGGAGCGGGAGCCTCAGGACCAATGCGCCTGCCCAAGGATGGCAGAGGAAAAAAAAAAAAGAGAGACCTAAATCCTTCCCGGCATTTAAGTTAACAGGCATTTAAGTTAACAGACCGTGGAACTGTTCCACGTTTGCTTTGCGGGCTGATTAGTCCTCTTATTTGTAAGCCATCATGAGTAGACAGTCCTGCTACCTTTTGCCAAAAGCATCTTCATGGATACACTCGATCACAAAGGGTAAGTTTGCACCCAGGATTCAACAGAGGAGGAGAGTGGAAAGAAGTGAGTTGGGGAGAGTGGATCCTGAGTTGTTCATGGGAACTCAAACCTTTACCCTGCCCTGACCCATCCGTGTGCCCTCCTTGGCCACAGCAGTAGAAGCTACTGGTGAGGAAACACTGGATACCTTCTCTTCGAAGGCAGAGCCCCTGAGCCCACGCCTCCTAAGTTGACTCCTCAGCTTGGCATTTCCAAGTCCCCACCAAAGGCAACCTAGATGTTACATCGCTTTATGATGAAGCTCCAAGGCCAGGAAATGAACACCAGGCATTCTACCTGATACTTGCCCAAGAAGCCAAGGAGGGGACAGAGGAATCAAGATTAAGAAAAATGGAAAGTCAGTTTTCCAAAGAGGCACTCACCATTTTATCAAATGGATTCTCTTATTTCCCTGGAATACCACAAAGCCTGCAGCTGTGAATCCTAAAAATGTTGTTGTGCCTGTTGAATCCTGGGAAAAAGATAGAAAAATCTGTTTAGTTTGAGGAAAATAAAATAAATGATAACCAACATACTCATTCATCCTCACCCTAGGTTGAGACTAATTCCAATGATTATAGCAATAAACTAAGTTTCTGAGATGGAACTTCTAAGAGCAAGCTGTTCAAAGAGTGGGTGAAGTCCAGCAATATGTAGCTTTTCCCTTTGAGGAGTGGACCTTCTGCCCTCTAGGAACCTCCTGGAAAAATATAAATTAGTCCCAAATCACTATGTCTACTTCCAAGTGTCTTCTAGGGCTGCCTGTGTTCTAGGTCTGCTTTGTAATGTGAGCAAACTGTTCCTGGTTGCCATTAGCACTCTAACGTGATGAAACCAAAGCCCTGAGCATTGAATTTTGATTCAATCTCTCACAGGATTTCTGGAAATTTCGGTAAAAAAAATATCTCCAGAAAAGCTTACTGTGCTTCCAGCCTAGACCAGGAAAACTAAGCATCTCGTAGATAAGTGAAGGCAAAGGAATAACAACACAAAGATCAAGTCAGTCTCCAAGAAATAAATAAAATAGAGCTCAAATTTCTGCGTAAAAGTCAATTCACTAAAATGAATAAACTGATTCATACCATTCTAGGAGAGAGCTGCTGGTAAATATTCCAACACATTTGTGTAGGCAGAACAAGAGGATGTAAATGCCAGTATGGACAAGTAACCCCGGCTCTCCGCCTTGGCTGCACATTGGAAACACCTCGGGAGCCTGGTCTCCACCCCGCGGCAGATCCTGACATAATTGGTGTGGGATGTGTTCTGGCCAGCAGGAGCTCATGAAGCTCTCCAGGTGCTTCTAATGAGCAGCCCAAGCTGAGACCTATAGGACTAATGCTTTACCAAATATCATGCAGTCCAATCTGGGTAAAGAAATATGCCACTGGCCGGGCGCGGTGGCTCAAGCCTGTAATCCCAGCACTTTGGGAGGCCGAGACGGGTGGATCACGAGGTCAGGAGATCCAGACCATCCTGGCTAACACGGTGAAACCCCGTCTCTACTTAAAAAAAAAATACAAAAAACTAGCCGGGCGAGGTGGCGGGCGCCTGTAGTCCCAGCCACTCCGGAGGCTGAGGCAGGAGAATGGCGTGAACCCGGGAGGCGGAGCTTGCAGTGAGCTGAGATCCGGCCACTGCACTCCAGCCCGGGCGACAGAGGGAGACTCCGTCTCAAAAAAAAAAAAAAAAAAAAAAGAAATATGCCACTAAAACTCCAGAACTTATCTTTAAGAGCCTAACTGATAAAATGCCTAGTTTAGGATTAGGACTAGTGTCTGGCTGATGCATAGTCTAATATATGGAAAGAAGAACATTGCTTCAGTGAAACATTTATGGAAAATGTATCCATAAGTATCTCCTTGGGAACTTGATTAAAAAGGCAGATTCCCCAGTTGTACCCCCAGAATTCTGATTTAGTTGCTCTGAGGGGAGGCCCAGGAGATTCTGATGTAAGTAGTCTGTGTTTCATCCTTGAGAGAAACACTATCAAATATGAGTAAAGGAAAAAATAAAAACAAGTGTTCCTAATGCCAAAATGCAATTTGAAATCTTTCTTTTTTTTTCCTTCTACTTTCCCAGTTTTAAAGACTGCATTCTTGCCGGCAATGGCCTTGAAAGTAAATGTGTCAGGAGCCTGTAACTCGTCAGGGGCCAAACCATCTATCTGATGAGTGAATCCATGGATGTTAATTTAGGAAAATGTGGCTACCACATAGCAATCAATGAACAATTGGAAGACTCCCACGGAGAAAATCAGCTGCCAAAACAGGTAACAGCAGCCCACTGTTGCCCCTTCCAATGAGGGACCCTGGGCCAGGCTGTGGGAAAGATTTAACAAGGCTCTGCCAGGCCTGTGCACAGATAAACTCTCTCTTTTATTTTGCAAAACAACCATTATATGGTGACCTGCTGTGAGGGGCAGTTACCTTGCATGGGTGAGGATCCACCCCGTAGGTTTCCAAAGTGTGAGCTTTCAGGAGCAAGTTAAATTCAGCAACTGGTGGGCTCTGCCCCCTAAAATCACACAAGAAAAGTTAAGGAAGTTAAAATGGAAAAGAATAGAAACATGGAATCCCTTCATTCAGTAAAGTATGGCGGTCTAAGCTAAATAAGGAGAAAAACCCTTACATCAATAGTAATCAGTAAGACTGATCATTATTTCTCACCACAAGGAGTCCTTTGCTAAGGAACCCAAGCTTGTGTTCTCTACCTAACTGTTCCATAACAAACCCATACACACTCTGAGCACTCCAGTGACCCGTACAGTTAATCAAGGTTATCAAGTTACCAATAAGTAGGCCCTTGCAAATTCAATCTTGATACGAAATAAAACTCATCCTCTGTTCTTTCTGATAATTAAAAACATTATCCAGGGTAAATGGCATGCCTTCTTGCTCAGGGAAAACAAAATGCACAATCCTGTTACCCCATCAACAAGCCTAAACAGAGGCATCAGGGCCAAAAGAATTGGCAACCATCCCACAGAGAGCTCTGGATTTCAAAGGAAATCTCAACCACTAGTCCTAGCACTGTCCTGCAAAGTAGTAAACAAGGTCTTGGTCTCAGGGAGAAAAGGCCTACAAATATAGATGACCCTGAAGCCCTTTCAGGGCTAGCATCTAAACAAAGATTATGCAACATTTCAAAGACCCCACTTTGACTAATATTAATATCCCACATGTATTTTATAGAATCTCAATCACTCCCCAAAGATAATTATGTAATTCTAGCAACCAAGCAGAGTTTGCTAAAGAAAACAACAGGAATTCATTCTATTTTCAAAATGTAAAATTATATTACAATATTAAATCTATCTCCACTTAATTTCCTTTCCAGAGATGGATTGCCCCCTCTACCCCCTCAAGATAGCGAAGAGTCATCACGCCTCTAAATCAAAACAGGATCCCATCTACTTTCTTCCTAGAGCCCTTCACAATCTCTTTACCTTTAGTGCACTGGAGTTACACTGATGTCTGAAGTCACTGTGGTATGTCTAGGGAGCATCTTTATTTATTCATCATGAGCAGCACAGTGTAGATCCTTTTAATCCAACAATGCATATCTTTCTTTGACTATTTCATTCTTTTCTTCCCTTCTCCACTTCCTCCACCACTCTCTCTCTCTACCACTCTCTCTCTTATCTCCTTTAAGAGGCCCTAATAAATGGGTCTTGAAACTCCTAGGTCTATCTTCCATGTCTTTTAATCTTTGTTTCATTCTTTATATCTCTGTCTTTTGGTACTATGCTCTGAATTATTTCTTAATTCAAACATCCAGCCTGCTAATTTATTCTTCAGCTGTGCACATTCTGCTGCTTCTCTCATTGATGTTTTTTTAAACATATCAATGAAATATTTTATTTCCAATGTAATATCTATGTGCATCTTGAAACAGCAGTCTGTTCTCAGCTCATGATCATGAATTCCTCTTATCCCTCTGAGGTACCACTCATTTCTATTAAGGTCCAATCTTGTTGGCTGCATTAATGCTGCTTTCTTGGTGAAGGTCATTTTGTATGCTGACTCAGAGTCTCTAACTCAAGAAGCTGATGTTTCCTTAAGTGTTTGGCGATTCCTGTTGGAATAGCAGGAATTTGCTATTATATTTTTTTATAATATTTGATGTATTTGATGTATCAGCCTCCAGAGGTATTTGATGTATTTGATGTATTTGATGTATCAGCCTCCAGAGGTTGAGGGAAGAGTGGGATGTGCCATGTGGAAGAGCATGTGATATGATTTGGATTTGTGTCCCCACCCAAATCTCATGTCGAATTGTAATCCCCAATGTTGGAGAAGGGGCCTGGTGGGAGGTGATTGGACCATGGGGGCAGATTTCTCCCTTGCTGTTCTCGGGATAGTGAGTCCTTACAAGATCTGGTTGTTTACAAGTGTGTAGCACCTCCCCCTGCTCTCTCTTCCTCAGGCTCCAGCCACATAAGATGTGCCTCCCTCTTCTTTGCCTTCTGCCATGTTTGTAAGTTTCCTGAGGCCTCTTCAGTCATGCTTCCTGTTCAACCTGTGATACTGTGAGCCAATTAAACCTCTTAATTGCCCAGTCTCAGGTAGTTCTTTATAGCAACGCAAGAACGACTAATGCAGCATGTATCAGTAACTTGATTTGGGGCCAAAGCTTCTAATTCTAGGCACACACACAGGGTACCTTCCCCTTAAGCCTGCTGCTGTCCATGACTCAGCACAAAGCAACCAGAGGGAGGGGTCAAAGTTATCCACTTGCTTCAAATGTAGTTGCCCACTCACTGTGTTGGCTGTTGTGTGTATTCCTGGAAGCACCCAGAACCACTGCTATTCTATGTCTGTGTTTGGCCTGGATCCCTTCTGTTTCCTGTCTTCCAGAGATATTGCAGGATTTCTGATCCAACAATGATATTTTCTTCTATTCCTTTTCTAATGCTTTTCCTGTTATCCATAAGGACTCAGTGAAGGAAGGGAAGATTGCCATATATGCCACCTTTTTCTTTTTTCTTTTTCTTTCTTTTTTTTTTTTTTTGAGACAGAGTCTCACTCTGTTGCCCAGGTTGGAGTGCAGTGGCATGATCTCGGCTCACTGCAACCTCTGCCTCCCGGGTTCAAATGATTCTCCTGCCTCAGCCTCCCGAGTAGCTGGGATTACTGACGACCACCACCACTCCTGGTTAATTTTTGTTTTTAGTAGAGATGGGGTTTCGCCATGTTGGCCTGGCTGGTCTTGAAGTCCTGACCTCAAGCAACCCACCTGCCTCAGCCTCCCAGAGTGCTGGGATTACAGGCATGAGCCCCCTCACCCAGTCACCGTTTTCTTTTAATAGAAAAGATCGTTTGTAAAGCCATCTACAGAGTACTTCTGAGGGATTAAGTCAAATTTGTGCTTTAGAAAAATAAAGTCTAAAGCTTTTCAAGATTTCCTTATTCATTTTAGTGTTTCGAAATTTCACTGTGATATATGTACATAGAGAATATCTTTATGTATTCATCCCAGTTAGTACTTGTGGGCCCTTTAGATCCAGCAATTACTATCTCGGGCCATTTCTTTGATTCTTTTCTTTTCAAGACATAGTCATTATAATTTTTTTCCTTTTGATAAAGTAACAATGGACTCAGGAAAACTAACAACTATATTGACAGGGATGGGAAAAGAGATTTCTGGAAGGTTTTCTTAATCCATATGGCATTTCTCTCTCCATCTCTCTCTTATGTTTTTGAAGTAATATCTTACTCTCCACCAACAAATAAACCATACAGAAAATTATTGAAGTCAGGCTGGGTGCAGTGGCTCATGCCTGTTATCCCAACACTTTGGGAGGCTAAGGTGGGAGGATCACTTGAGCTCAGAAGTTCAAAACAAGCCTGGCAACGTAGCAAGGTCTCTTCTAAAAATTTGTTTTTAATTAACCAGATATGGTGGTGCACTATGATTATGCCACTGTCCTTCAGCCTGGGTGGCAGAGCAAGAAAGATCCTGCCTTAAAAAAATAATAATAAAATAAAAATAAAAATAAAAAAATTATTGAATTCACATATTATTGAGCTCTCTTTCTCTCATGCATACACACACACACACACACACACACACACACACACTCATTTGTATACTCATCTCACCTTCCCAACTAGGGACAAAGCAGTCAAAATACCCAGCATGTCACTAAGCAACAACCCACTCTTCTGGCCCTCAATGCAGAACTTCGCCCTAATGACCCAGACCAAGACCAAAGTGAACCAGGACCAGAGCCAAAGCAGCCCTGGGCCTCCCATAGCCTTGGGCAATCAGCTTTGCTCCGGGGTAATCCTCCCAGTTTACTTGAAAAGCCCTCATTCTCCCACCCACTAATAAGTATGCCTCTGATCTACAGAGCTAGCCATTCTCACTATTCATTGAACTGTCACCACCTTTTTAAAAGCTACATGTTGTCTATTCATAAAATTCAAGTTTGTTTTTAAAGCATACCCTATTCAATATAGGAACAAGATAATTGTGGAAGGTTATCATTTGGATGTTCACTTTGAAAAGTGAATAATTTTTCCTTACCTAGGTGGTCTCTTTCTGACCACTTACCTGTCTGTCCTTCCTAAATCTGATGAGCATCTAATTTCCAATCACAGCCAATCCCAGATGGCAGCAGGGTACCAGTGCCACACAGCCCCTGAGGACAAACCCTTAAACTCAAGGACCTCTGTTCATCAGGAGATACCAGCCAGGGCGGAAAAAGGCAAGCTACAGTATGGGAAAAGCTGTCAGCAACACGTAACCAAAGAAGGACACCTATCTGGAATATTTTTAAAACTCCTGTAAATCAATAAAGAGCAACAAAATGTGTTTCAAAACCAGTAACCACACCCCCAACCTCACACAATAGGCAAAAGACTTAATAGGCACTTACCAAATAGGACATCTAAGTAACCAATAACTACATGAAAATGTGCTTAGCTTCTTATGATCAAGAAAATGTAAATTATTTTATTTAATTTTTAATGTCTATTTTCTACATATTTAGGAGGCACAAGTGATTTCCTATGTGCATATACTGCATAGTGGTAAAAGCTGGGCTTTTAGTGCAACCATCACCCAAATAGTGAACATTGTACCCAATACATAATTTTTCAACCCTCACCTCCTCCCACCATCCCATATCTCGTAGTTTCCAATGTCTATTACTCTCCTCTATATGCCCATGTGTATTCACTGTTTAGTTCCTACTTACAAGTGAGAACACGCAGTATTTGCCTTTTCTGTTTCTGAGTTATTTCATTAAGAATAATAGCCTCCGGTTCTATCCATGTCACTGCAAAAGACATGATTTCATTCTTTGTATGGATCAATAATATTCCATGCTATATATATTATATATAATGTGTGTATATATATAATATATATAGCATGGAATACTATTATATATTATACGGAATATATATATAATGTGGAATAATATTGTATATATAATAATATATAAACGTGATATATATATATATCACATTTTCCTTGTCCAGTTCTCCATTGATGGACACTTAGCTGATTCCATATATTTGCCATTGTGAATAGTGCTGTAATAAACATATGAGTGCTGGTATCTTTTTGATATGATGATTTCTTTTCCTTTGGGTAGGTACATATACACAAAGGGAAGATAGTGAGATTGCTGGATCAAATGGTAGTTCTATTTTTAGTTCTTTGAGAAATCTCCACACTGTTCCCCCCAAAAATTGTTTTAATTTACATTCCTACCAACATGTTATAAGTGTTTTCTTTTCTCTGCATCCTTGAAAACATATGTTGTTTTTTGACTTTTTAATAATAGCCTTTCTGACTGGTGTAAGGTGGTCTCTCTTTGTGGTTTTAATTTGCACTTCTCTGATGTTTAGTGATGTTGAGCATTTTTTGTCCACTTGGATGTCTTCTTTTGAAAAATGGCTTTTCATGTCCTTTGCTTGTTTTTTAAGGGGGGTTGTTTTTTCTTGTTGAGCTGTTTAAGTTCCATGTAAATTCCAGATATTAGTCCTTTGTCAGACCCATAGTTTGCAAGTATTTTTTCCCATTCTGTAGGTTGTCTGTTTACTCTGTTATTTCTTTTGCTGTGCAGAAGCTTTTTAGTTTAATTATGTCCCATTTGCCCATTTTTGTTTTGTTGCATTTTAGTTTAATTAAGTCCCATTTGTCTGTTTTTGTTTTGTTACATTTTAGTTAGAGGAATTGGTTACAAATTATTTGGCCAATGTCCAGAAGAGTTTTTCCTAGGTTTTCTTCTAGGATTTTTATAGTTCAAAGTCTTATGTTTAGGTCTTTAATCCATCTTAATTTTTGTTTATGGAGAGATGCATGGGTCCAGTTTCACTCTTCTGCATGAAACTATCAAATTTCCCAGGACTATTTATTTATTTATTTATTTATTTATTTATTTATTTATTTAGATGGAGTCTTGCTCTGTCACCCAGGCTGGAGTGCAGTGGCATGATCTTGGCTCACTCCAACCTCCGCCTCCCAGGTTCAAGGGATTCTCCTGCCTCAGCCTCCTGAGTAGCTGGGATTACAGGCACGTGCCACCAGGTCCAGCTAATTTTTGTACCTTTAGTAGAGATGGGGTTTCACCATGTTGGTCATGCTGGTCTTGAACTCCTGACCTCAAGTGACCATGTGTTGTGGGAGCAACCCAGTGGGAGATGATTGAATCACGGGGGTGGGTCTTTCCCTTGCTGTTCTCGTGATAGTGAATGGGTTGCACGAGATCTGATGGTTTTAAAAACGAGAGTTTCTCTGCACAAGCTCTCTTTGCCTGCTGCCATCCATGTAAGATGTGACTTGCTCCTCCTTGCCTTCCACCATAATTGTGAGCCCTCCTAAGCAATGTAGAACTGTAAGTCCAATAAACTTCTTTCTTTTGTAAATTGCCCAGTCTTGGATATGTCTTTATCAGCAGCATGAAAATTGACTAATACAGTGTATAATAATACTACCAATTTCTGCATATATATTTTGTATTCTGAAACTTTACTAAATTCATTTATCAAATGTAGGAATCTTTTGGCAGAGATTTTAGGGTTTTCTAGATAGAAACCACACCATCACCAAACAGGGATAATTTGGCTTCCTTTTTTCCAACTTGGATGTCTTTTCTTTCTCTAGCCTGATTGTTCTAGCAAGGACTTCCAGTACTATGTTGAAAAAGAGTGATGAAAGTGGCCATCTTTGTCTTGTTCCAGTTCTTGGAGGGAATGCTTTGAACTTTATCCTGTTAAATATGATGTTGGCTGTGGGTTTGTCATATATTGCCTTAATCTTAATATAATATTGATTATATTAAGATATGTTCCTTCTATGTCTGGGTTGTTGAGGATTTTCTCATGAAGAGATGCTGAAGTTTATCAAACACTTTTTCTTCATCTATTGAGGTGATCATGTGGTTTTTGTCCTTAATTCTGTATGTGATGTATCACATTTATGGATTTATGTATATTGAACCATCATTGCATCCCTGGGATAAATCCCACTTGATCATGGTGTATTTTCTTTTTATGTGTTGTTGGATCTGATTTGCTAGTATTTTGTTGAAGATTTTTGCATTTATGTTCATCAGGGATATTTATCTATAATTTTCTTTTTTGTTGTGTCCTTCTCTGTTTTGGGTATCAGGGTGATACTGGCCTTGCAGAATGAGTTAAGGAGAAGTCTCTCATCTTCTATTTTTTAGAACAGTCTCAGGAAGATTGGTATTAGTTCTTCCTTGCATGTTTTCTAGAATTCAGCTGTGAATCCATCTGGTCCTGGATGGATGTTGTTTTGTTGTTTTGTTGTTGTTGTTGTTATTGTTGTTGAGAGATTTTTTTTATTACTGACTCAGTCTCACTGCTCATTGTTGGCCAGTTCAGAAGTTTTATTTCTTCCTGGTTCAATCTTGTGAGGCTGAAATTTATTCATTTCCTCTAGTTTTTCTGGTTTGTGAGTATATAGCTGTTCATAACAGTCTCTGATGATCTTTTGTATTTCTGTGGTATCAGTTGTAATGTCTCCTTTTTCACTTCTGATTGTGTTATTTGGATCTTCTCCTTTTCTTGGTTAGTCTAGATAATGGTTTATCAATTTTGTTTATCTTTTTTCAAAAACAAAAGAACCAACTCTTTGTTTGGTTGATCTTTTGTAATTTTTTGTCTCCACTTCGTCCTGCTCTGATCTTTGTTATTTCTTTTCTTCTGCTAAGTGTGTGTTTTGTTTGTTCTTGTTTTTCTAGTTACTTCAGGTACAATGTTAGGTTAGTGATCTTTCTACTTTTTTGATGTAGGCGTTTAATGCTATAAATTTCCCTCTTGGCAATGCTTTTGCTGTATTCCACAGGTTTTGTTATATTGTGTTTTCATTTTCATTAATTTCAAAAAATTTTTAAATTTATCTCAAATTTCCTTATTGATCCAGTGATCATTCAGGGGTATGCTGTTTAATTTCCATGTATTTGTATAGTTTCAAGCATTCCTCTTGGTATGGATTTCTAGCTTTATTATGCTGTGGTCTGGGAAGACATTTAATACAATTTCAATTTTTTAAAAATTTGTTAAGACATTTTCCGTGGACTACTATATGGTCTATCTTGGAGATTTTTCCATGTACTGATAAAAAGAATGTATTTCCTGTAGCTATTGGGTAGAATGTTCTGTAAATGTCTAAGTCTACATGGTCTAAAGTCCAACTTCAGTTCAATGTTTCTTTGTTAATATTCTGTCTTGATGAACTGTCTAGTACTGTGAGTGGGGTGTTGACCTTCCCACTATTATTGTATTTCTGTCTGTCTCTTTAGGTCTAGTAATATTTGTTTTTTGAATGGGTGTGCACTGATTTGGGGAGCATATATATCTAGAATTTTTATATCCTCTTGAGTTTCGGTCCACTTCAGTCTTTATCTCACAGAGGCCCCTAGCAGGGCAGTGGGTATTGTCCTGGGTATGCACAAAAGAGCCTTGTCCTTCCTCAAGTGGACAGTGGTTGCAGCCATGACAACTTGAACTCGGCACACGGTGGAGTGCAGCCCAGTGTTAAACTCTCTACATGACACCTAAGACTTATGATCAGGGACAGCAGAGCCCTTCCCAGGCAGGAAGTATGGACAAGAAGCTGTGGAGAGTGTGGTCCACTCACATCTCAGTCTCACAGCAGTCCACTGCAGGGCGGTAGGTATTGTCCTGTATATGAGAGGAGAGCCTGGCTTCCCTGTCCCTCCTTGGCCAGGTGGCAACTGCAACCACATCAACCCAAACAGTCCAAAGTCAAATGTCAGTCCGTCATTAGACTCTCAAAATGGTGCCTTGGGCCTGGGAACAGAGAGGGTGGGATCTCTCCCAGGCAAGCAGTGTGGACAAGAAGCTGTGGAGAGTGCAGTCCACTCACATCTCAGTCTCAACAGCAGCTCACAACAAGGCAGTAGGGATCCTCCTAGGGGTGTGTAGGAGCACCTGCTCTCTATCCTCCTCGCAGCAGCTCAGCAGCAGCAACCATGTCTGTAGCTCTCCAGTATCTAGGCTCTCAAAATGTTTCCCAGCTGAGGCCACTGTAGGCTCAGATGCCTGTGGGATTCCATGTGGGTTCTCTTTCTGGAGGAATGTCTCTGTGCAATCCTTAGGCAGTTCCACATGTCAGGCCCAAGGCCCTAATGGGTCAAGAGTTTCTCCCATAGCCAAGATCATAAAAGCTGATCCCTGGAGGTTTCTTTCTTACTGTTTCCCCATGCCCAGGAACCTCTCCTGACTATTAGTCAGTTCCCAGCTGGGTAAGCTGCCTCAAACCCTCTCGTTACTTCTAGTGTTTCCCATCTCCTCTCTGGTGAATCCCAGAAATCTCTCCTAGACTATCTGTTTGAAATATATCTACTTATTATCCTGGTTCCTCTCTGTGAAGGAGGCACATACTCCTATATCTAGTCAGCTATGTTCTATGCTATTAGAAAATGCAAATTAAAACTACGAGAAACCACTAACATCTCCATCTCGTAGCTACAATTAAAAAGACTAACAAAAGCAAGCACTGATAAGAATGTACAGCACAAGAAACCCTCATATACTTCTAGTGGAAATTTGGTAGAACTAATCTGGAAAACTCTTTGGCATTATCTACTAAAGTTGAACATGTTTACCCTGAAATATAGCAATTCCACTCATAGTTGTATATGCAACAGAAATTAGTGCACGTTGCACCAAGAAATACATAGAATTTTCATAGTAGTGTTATTTGTAATAGCAAAAACTAGAAAACAACTCAAATGTCCAGCAACAGTAAAATGAATAGGCAATGGAATACTATACAGGCATGAAAATTGCTGACTTAAAGCTACACACTACGAGATGAATGAATATCACAAAAATAACATTGAATACAAGAAGCCAAATGCTACAGTTCAAATATTTGCCCCCTCCAAAACTCATGCTGAAACTTAACCCCCAAAGTCACAGTATTAAGAGGTGAGGCTTTTAACTTTGCCTTCATGAATAGATTCAGTTTGCCATGCTCATGCCCTCTTCATGTGCTGCCTTGCACTACTTCAGGACTCTGCAGAGAGTTCCCAACAGCGTGAAGGTCCTCACCAGATGCAGTCCCTAGATCTTAAACTTCCAAGCCTCCAGAACTGTAAAAAATAAATTTCTGTTCTTTATAAATTACCTAGCCTCTGGTATTCAGTCATAGCAAGACAAAACAGACTAAAATACCATATATAAATGGATATACACTGTATGATTCTATTTCTATGGCTTTCAAAAATGAGCAAAACAAAACTAATGTGTTAAAAGTCACTGGAAACCCTGGGAACTCTCACCTACTTGTTGGTGTGAACATAAAGTAGAGCAACCAAACTGCCATTTCCTAGAGAAGTTAAAGTGCAAACTCTGGCAAGTTCTAACTTAGGTTTGTACTTACACTAGGGAGTCCTGTACATGCACCTTAGGAGAATTATTCAATAAACCCTAGTAACTCTGTCTGCAATAGCAAAAACCTGAAAGCAACCCAAATGTTCATCAACAGGAGAATGGATACATAAAACATGGGAAGTTCATATGATAGAAAATTAATTATACAGAAGTGAAAATAAAGACATATGGCTGTATGTATCAATGTGGAAGAATCTCATAAATATAATGTTCATAGGGAAAAAATGAGACATGAGAATACAGTGTGAGTCCATTTATATGAAAGTGAAAATAGGCAAAACTGAAGCAATACATCATTCATGGATACCTATGTATAAAGTAAATTTATAAAAGCAAAACAAGAGAATAAGCAACCTAAAATTCAGAAGAGTGTACTTATAGGAGGAGAGAGGGAGGTGGTCTGGAAGGGGCACGTAGAAGACTTCAGAACAGCTGGTGATGTTCTCATTCACAAACAATGCCAGGGGATCATGGATGTTTTTTTCATTTATTCTTTAAACCATACAAATATTGTATACACTCTGCAAATGCTCTTTTACAGATTAGACATTTTGTAATGATGAAAAGACATACAATTTCTGCTTTTTTAATAAAGAAATCACTGGATGAAATATTATGCAGTCCAAAAGGACCCCCAGACTAAAGGGTATTGATCAGGAGGAGAATAGATACATATGCAGAGCTATCCTGTACTAAATTCTGCAATTCCAAGCAGCATAACATTTTTTTATATTGCCAAGCATATACATATTTTTACTTATCATTCAGAAAGTTAGAATCTTTATCTTCATTTTGTGGATGAGAGTTCTGATATCCAAAGAGAAAAATAACTTGCTCAAGGTTATTGCTCATAGTCAATTTGCATTTGCATCCTGCATTTGCCCTCACTAGCCATGTATGGGCAAATGCAGGATGCAAATGCAAGTTGACCTGGTTCTAAAGTGCTTGTCAGGGCTGGTGCCAACATCGTCACCAATATCTTATGGTCAAGAGCCATCTGCCTGCTCTCCTGCATGCCATGGCATAAAATGACATGATTCCTATCCACCTCTTATGTTTTAATAAAGCAAGGCAAATGGAACTGGAGGCCATTAATAACACAGAAACAGAAAGTAAAATACTGTATCTTCTCACTGATAACTGGAAGCTAAATAATGTGTCACATGGACATGGAGTGTGGAATAATAGACACTGGAGACTCAGAGGGTGAGAGAGTGGGAGGGAGTGAGGGATGAGAAATTACTTCACGGGTACAATGTACACTATTCCAGTGATGGTTACACAAAAAGCCCACACTTCACCACTATGCAATATATCTATGTAACAAAATGGCACTTGTACTTGCTAAACCTATTTTTAAATTTATTTATTTATTTATTTATTTATTTATTTATTTATTTTATTTATTATACTTTAAGTTCTAGGGTACATGTGCATAACATGCAGGTTACATATATATACATGTGCCATGTTGGTGTGCTGCACCCATCAACTCGTCAGCACCCATCAATTCATCATTTATATCAGGTATAACTCCCCAATGCAATCCCTCCCCCCTCCCCCCTCCCCATGATAGGCCCCAGTGTGTGATGTTCCCCTTCCCGAGTCCAAGTGATCTCATTGTTCAGTTCCCACCTATGAGTGAGAACATGCGGTGTTTGGTTTTCTCTTCTTGTGATAGTTTGCTAAGAATGATGGTTTCCAGCTGCATCCATGTCCCTACAAAGGACGCAAACTCATCCTTTTTTATGGCTGCATAGTATTCCATGGTGTATATGTGCCACATTTGCTTAATCCAGTCTGTCACTGATGGACATTTGGGTTGATTCCAAGTCTTTGCTATTGTGAATAGTGCCGCAATAAACATACGTGTGCATGTGTCTTTGTAGTAGCATAATTTGTAATCCTTTGGGTATATACCCAGTAGTGGGATGGCTGGGTCATATGGTACATCTAGTTCTAGATCCTTGAGGAATCGCCATACTGTTTTCCATAATGGTTGAACTAGTTTACAATCCCACCAACAGTGTAAAAGTGTTCCTATTTCTCCACATCCTCTCCAACACCTATTGTTTCCTGATTTTTTAATGATTGCCATTCTAACTGGTGTGAGATGGTATCTCATTGTGGTTTTGATTTGCATTTCTCTGATGGCCAGTGATGATGAGCATTTTTTCATGTGTCTGTTGGCTGTATGAATGTCTTCTTTTGAGAAATGTCTGTTCATATCCTTTCCCCACTTTTGGATGGGGTTGTTTGTTTTTTTCTTGTATATTTGTTTGAGTTCTTTGTAGATTCTGGAAATGAGCCCTTTGTCAGATGAGTAGATTGCAAAAATTTTCTCCCATTCTGTAGGTTGCCTGTTCACTCTGATGGTAGTTTCTTTTGCTGTGCAGAAGCTCTTTAGTTTAATTAGATCCCATTTGTCAATTTTGGCTTTTGCTGCCGTTGCTTTTGGTGTTTTAGACATGAAGTCCTTGCCCATGCCTATGTCCTGAATGGTACTACCTAGATTTTCTTCTAGGGTTTTTATGGTATTAGGTCTAACATTTAAGTCTCTAATCCATCTTGAATTAATCTTCGTATAAGGAGTAAGGAAAGGATCCAGTTTCAGCTTTCTACTTATGGCTAGCCAATTTTCCCAGCACCATTTATTAAATAGGGAATCCTTTCCCCATTTCTTGTTTATGTAATTCGTTTATTTGAGACAGGGTCTCACTCCATCGCCTAGGCTGGAGTGCAATGATGTGCTCTCAGCTCACTGCAGACTCCACCTCCCGGACTCAAGTGATCCTCCCACCTCAGCCTCCTATAGCTAGGACTACAAGAGCATGCCACCATATCTGTCTAAGTTTTGTATTTTTTGTAGAGACGGGATTTCACCATGTTGCCCAAGCTGGTCTGGAACCCTTGGGCTCAAGTGATCCCCCCACCTCAGCCTCCCAAAGTGCAAAGATTACAGGGGTGAGCCACTGCAACCCACCTAAAAAATTCGTTTAAATTGCAACTTTTTCAAATTCTAAACATTGCAACTTATCAATGATAAGGCAATTCATTCCAGGTGACTGATACTCAGATCTGATTAGAGAATAGTGATATCTCCATTTTAACCTGAAACTAAAACCTCCAGGTCAAATCTGGACTGTCTGCCACCTGATTTTGTACAGCCCTCAAACTAAGAATGGGTTTTACATTCTTACACAGTTTCAATAAATCAAAAGAATAATATTTCGTGACTCATGACAATTACATGACATTCAAATTTCAGTGTCCATAAATAAAGTTTTATTGAAACATCGCCACACCCACTTATCTGCATGTTGTCTATACATGTTGTCATGTTGCAACAGTAGTAGTTGCAATGAAGACTATATGTTCTACAAAGCCTAAAATATTTGCTAGTTGACCCGGTATAGAAAACGGTTTTCTGAACCCTGATCTGGGTCCAGCACACAGGAACATGAAACCACAGGAAGCCATGTCTATTTGATGCTAAAAAATGAAGTTGTTTCTGTAAAAAGAGTACCTACCTCCAAGAATTGTTGCAAAGATTAAGCCGGTAACAGATGTGAACCAGTCAGACTAGCGCCTAGCACATAGTATGTTCTGTCCTTGCCCTCAGACTACCACGTGTTCCCTTGCTAACCCTACATATGGCTGAAGTCAGAAATACTGTGCTGAGGGGAATGTCAAGCAGGATGTCGAGATATTTACCACAAGGCAAAGGCCCATCTTTAAAATAATTCTCAAGTCAGCATCATTTGCTTTGGGTTTAACCTCAGATCTCTACTGGCTAAGCATTTAAAAGACTTAATTGAAAAAGTCATACACAGGGAAAGGCTAACTACAAATGCTCAGAGAAGGCAAAAAGATCAAAACCAAAGGAGAAAAGGCAGGGACCGTGATAGGACTGGAGACTCCTGAGGCCCAGACTCACCAAGAAAGAAACCATTTAATGATCCATTTTTTTCAGGAAGATACTAAGATCCATTAAATAGAAAGGTTGGGGTTTTTTCCTTGAACCTCCCACTGGGCATCTGTTTCTGGCAAAAACTCTGATAATGGAAAATAATGATTTTTCTATCCTTCAAATATTGCACCAGGAAATGTTCCACTCAGATTAATAGTGTCTCTAATGAGACATTTAAAGGTAAAGACCAGTGATTAGTTGACTTCTTTTCAAAGAGCTAACAATTCTCCAAAGATAGGCTTTTCTAATATATTAGATGAGGTCAAGTAATTGTGTATTTAGCTGTATGTCTCCCTTCTGCCAGTTTTGAGTGCTTTTAGACAAAAAGGAACAATCCCCCTTTTATTTATTCTCCTTTAGCATACCATTACATAGAGTACAAAACCAGATAGCACCCCAGGAATAAATGCCAATTATTAGTGGACATTAATTGTGGAATAAGATGTAGATCTTGCCAGCAATGAGCTGGACTGCTTGGAACACAGTTGGCAGGGAAGGGGGTGCTTCTGACTCCCTCTGACCCATCTGAGCCTAGGAGCTGTAGAATTAAAGTCATGGGCAGACGACCAACGTAATGGTGTAGAAGATCAATATAACGGTCTTCTACTTCTGGAAAACAGAATTCTCAACTTGGCTTAGATTACATTTTGCTGCAACTTGGTTGCAACTTTACTTAGATTTAGCTTTGTCGGAAAAAAAGATTTTCCACACCACTGGCTTCAAATGTTTGGGAGTGTTCTCAAGACTTGCCCTTCAGCAGGGCTTGGGACTTTAGCACTCAGAGACTGCAGGGAGCTCTCTATGTTTTATAGCATTCCTGTGGAATGTGGACTGGAGAGAGAGTCCTTTGCTCTTCAGTCTCATCCCTGGCTCTCTGGACTTTAGAAGACCTTTCTCCTCTCTGTCATCCTGTCTCCTGCCATCAGCAAGGGCTTCCCCAACCGGGGCTGAAGGGCTGGGGTGCCTCTAGGGGATTTCACTCAGCTCTCGTGCTGGTTAAAGGTTTGCCTAGTTGCCCTTAGCCCTGATCTAGGGTGTAATGCTCCTCTTCCTATCACTCCACTGGAAGTGAAAGCAGCTATGGGTCTTCACTCTCTTAAGGACATTCTGGATTTTAATACATTTAGGTCTATTTGCATCTTCAGCTCTCAGATGGGTTCAAAAAACATGATTCTGTAATTCAGCCAGCTTGTTGGTGTTATTTTGATGTTAGGAGAGATCAATATCTCATGCCTTTCTACATCCTAAATAGAAAGGAAATGAGAGTTCCCAGTCTGTCATTTCCAATCTTTTACTTAGAGAGGGACATTATCTCTTGCAAATCCTTTAGGAGTCATCTTCATGCAGAGCATTAGATAAAATGCTGCAAATTTGGATAGCTGCCACGCTAAGAAGGAGACAGTGGTAACACCCTGGGGCCATGCAGGGACAAGGCTTACAGGAGAGCAGCAACTTAGAAACATATTAGCACACAATGTACGGAAACTCAGATTTCAGGTCAAGTTCTATTGCTTCATAATTGTGTAGCCTTGGATAAGTTAATTTCTCAGAACTGTGTTTCCTTATCTGTTAAAAAAAAAAATGGTGGCTGCAAACTCAATGGAAGGAGAAGGTAAATTGGCAGAGCAGGGATGGTGGCAATTCAGAGACAAAGGATTCTTTTAAAGAGGCATTGCTGCTGAGTGTTACCACACAAAAGTTAGGGAGCCATGTGACCAAAACCCCAGTCACAACTAAAGCCAGAACTTTATGGCAACTGGTTCCATTTTTTTAGAGCTATTATTTGGCTCAAACTACATACATCTGGGTCACAGTGTAGTCCAAGGACTGTCATTTTATAACTCCTGCTTTGGACTCCAAAGATCCCTTAAGAATAGAAGTTGGCTGTCAAATTTCTTTGCTGTTGGCTAGTGACCTCTTGATAGTCGAAAGCGCTAAATCATAGTCAAAACTGTCTTTGATTAATAAAAATTAAGAGGCAAATTAATTGTTGCTTCATGAATTATTTTGTAGATAAAATCTTTCAAACCATGAGGTCATGGGGGGAGTGTGGATGATGAAGGAGAGCCCATCTTGGGGATGAAATGGCTGAAAATCTGGGCTAGGCCATCCCACACTACTACAGTGCCCCACAAAAAGCCACCCTTCAATAAATATCTGTTGTACGAATGGATGGATGGAAAGATGCATGGAAGTATGGATGAAACATAAATGGATAGAAGGATGGATAAATCTCCTCTGGATAAATACACTGCTGTAGTCTCACTGAAAGTTCCAAGAATCTTTAGCTCTACACGTAAGTTAGAATCACATGTGAGATACAATCAGAGAATGTATTAAGTAATGGCTGATGCTCACTTTCAATAATATAACCCCTCTCTTCTTCCTCACGGCCACATTGCACTTTGGTAACATTGCTTTTTGCCCCTTAAGGTCATGGTGGTTAGATTTCACCTGTATAAAAAACATTAATGGCTTGGATGTGCACATCACTTGCCCCAGCCCATCCCTCCCTAGAAATGTCCTTTACTCCAGGCCACAAAATGCAAGGACTTCATTTTTACAGTGAACGCATTTGATCCCAAATCATCCCATCTTCCCCCTTCCTAAGAAAGGTGCTATATCAAATAGCAACAAAAATGCAAATTTATTTGATAATCTACCAGGGAGAGAGATTCTTTGAGTTTGGAAGGGACTTGGGAAGGGAAATGATACAGGGACAGAGAGCAATGACAAAGAGAAAATGCATTTTAAGAAAGATTGGGGTTGTAAAATAACTAGACATGTATTTCTTGTCTTCTTTTTACACAATAAACACACTTCTCAAAACTGACAAAAACATTTCTTAAGAGGGCCCTTGTGATCTATTCATCAGAAGCAAAGGTAGAGGATATTTTTCATGTCAGGGTATTTATTTCTAGAAAGCTAGACGCTTTTAAAATGACAACTCCATTTTTTAAAACTATAGCCATGGCGCATGATTTACAGAGAATATAACCTTTAAGAAATAGAGAGAATTACTCTGTTTAAAAAACACACTGTGTCATTTTTGCTTCCAGCACAAACCTCACTGCCCTGGATCATTATAGCGTGGCTAGTTGGATGATTTTCCTGCTCTTTAAGGGCAAGGAATATACTTCATCAAAACTGCCTTACTGCCAATTGAGCTTTTTGAATATTTAAAAGCTGATGGCCTATGACTGAAGTTAATGCAAATGTCTCTGTCTCTAATGACAAACCTGATGAACTGGTGATGAGAGGAAGAAAAGACTAGCTGAGCAGAAACTCTAGGAAATACCTCCAGCAAAGTCTACCAGGGTTCTTTATGGTAAAAGCAATCTTATTCTTGATCTTCATCCCCCTCTGAGCACCCTCAGGACTAATGGAATGGGTATTTCCTCTTACCCCAGGTGGCTTTGATTAAAGCTGTGGAAAACAGAAACCAAGAGGGACAAAAAGAACAGAGGACCAGCCAAGCATGGTGGCTTACGCCTGTAATCCCAGCACTTTGGGAGGCAGACACTGGCGGATCACCTGAGGTTGGGAGTTCAAGACCAGCCTAACCAACATTGAGAAACTCCGTCTGTACTAAAAATACAAAATTAGCCTGGCATGGTGGCGCATGCCTGTAGTCCCAGCTACTCTGGAGACTGAGCCAGGAGAATTGCTCGAACCCAGGAGGCGGAGGTTGCAGTGAACCAAGATCACGCCATTGCACTCCAGCCCTGGCAACAGGAGCGAAACTCTGTCTCAAAAAACAAACAAACAAACAAACAAACAAAAAGAAACACAGGACCATCAAGTCCTCAGGGGTTGCAGCAATGGCTTCCTCCAGCCACCAGAGGGCTCTAGAGGGAGGAATAACCTATTTCTAAAGCAGTCCTAGGTAAGACCTCATCTCTGCACACCAAGCTTAAAGTCTGAAAATTACAAGAGATTATTTTTCACATATAGTTTTACAAACAACTATGGCTCCTGATAACTTAAAATTTTCTATAGAGGCAGGACAGTGAAGTAGAAATTTATTCCATACCTGCTCTGCCATGTGTTTAGAACAGGAGTGAGCAAGCTAGGACCCATAGGCCAAATGTGGCCTGCCACCTGTGTTATCAATAAAGTTTTATTGAATCATGGCCCACTCATTTATGAATTGTCTATATCTGCTTTTGCTCTACCAAAACAGAGCTGAGTCACTGCACTAGAGACCATATGACCCAGAAAGTCAAAAATATTTAACTAGCCCTTACCTAGAAGAATCATTCAGCTCAGTGGGTTATGTAAGTGACACATCTCCATATCATCTAGTTCACATGATATTAAAAGGCCCAAAGATGCCTCTATAAAAATCTTTCTAAATGAAACTCTATTAGCTACACATCTATTAGAATGACCAAAATCCAGAACACTAACAACACCAAATGTTGGCAAGGATGTGGAGCAACAGGAACTCTCATTCACTGCTGGTGGGTATGCAAAATGCTGCAGCCACTTTGGAAAACAGTGTAGTGGTGGTTTCTTATAAAACTAAACATACTCTTACCATATGATAGAGCAATCATGGTGTTTGGTATTTACCCAAATGAGCTGAAAATTTATGTCTACACAAAAACCTACATACAGTTATTTATAGCAGCCTTATTCACAATTGCTCAAACTTGGAAGCAACCAAGATGTCTTTCGGCAGGTGAATGGATAAACTATGATACATACAGACAATGGAATATTATTTTGTGCCAAAAGGAAATGAGCTCTCAAACCAAGAAAAGACATGGAGGAAACTTAAATGCATATTACTGAGTGAAAGAAGCCAATCTGAAAAGGCTGCACATTGTATGATTCCAACTGTGACATTCCGGGTAAGGCAAAAACTATAGAGACACTAAAAAGATCAGTGGTTGCCAGGGGTTAGGGGAGAAGAAGGGATGACTTTTAGGACAGGGAAACTACTCTGTATAATACTATAATGCTATTGGTATTGCAATGGAATGATACTATACATGCATCAACCCATGCAAGAGTGAACTCTAACGTAAACTATCAACTATGGATGATTATAATGTAACAATGCAGGCTCATCAGTTGTAATATATGTACCACTCTAGGAGGGATATTGGTAATGAGGAAGTTATGCATGTGTGGGACAGGGGTATAGAGGAAATCTCTGTGCCTTCCTTTCAATTTTGCTGTAAACCTAAACATCTCTTTTAAAAAATAAAGTCTATTAAAAAAAGAAAAACAACTCTATTAGTCAATGAGGTTGTGAGGGCCATTAAGGGCTGTGTGCCCCCTGTTTCCAGCCCCTATTACCTTCTGAACCCCATAGAACTGTATTTCCTTGATCCTGGGTAAGATCCTGGGACAGGTCCTGATCAGAGAGTTGTAAGTAGAAGTGATAAGAATCACTTCCGAAATGAAGCATGACCTTCCAGAGCTCTTTTCCTTGTGGCTCAACATCTGGCAAATCCAAGCTTTTGATTTCCCTGAGTGACAATGGTGGGCAGAGCTCCCCAGCTGGCCTCTGGTGGGCACAGAACAGAGTAAAGAAGAAGCCTTTCTTACTCTAAGCCACTGAGCGTTGAGGGTTTATTTCCTTAGAATAATCTAACTGATCTTGACCTATATAGAGATGATCAATAACGAGAACATGCTACTGTATTTGCAAAACTGTGACGTCTACCTACCTTACCTCCTCCAGTACAGTGAAGGACTCAGAAGAAGAAACATTGATCCAAGCATGAACTTTTACCTTCAGTCATCAATTTAATTTAGTTCATGAAAATTCTTCTTAACATCTTGGTCTTCTTAAAACTCCAAGGAAAAGTCTCTCTCTCTCTCTCTCTCTCTCCCCCCCCTCTCTCTCCCCCCGCCCCCCCCCCCCATCTCCCAAAGAACTCTGTTATTCATGCCTATCTATCAGGCCATCTTGGTCCCACCTTCAAACAGTGTGTAGCCTCCCGCAGAGGAAATTTCTTCTTTCTCTCTTATTAATTTTCTGCCAAGAATGGAAGCTTTTGTTCCTTTCTCAGCGATCATAGGAGCAGAATAATCCTAATCAATTTACTCCCTCCTAGGGTAAAGATGTTGATCTCACTGTAAATTATCATTTCTGCTAATATTTGAGCACCTATTGTGTTTTATTTCTCAGCTGATTCAGAAAGCAGGCAGGATGAAGGAGGTTATTTATTGAGTCCCTCAAACCCCAAAAAAGGCCAGCTGGAATCCTCTCAGGACATCTTCAGAACAGCAGTTCGATGGCCACACACTATCCCTAGCTATGTGGGAGGGTCACGGGTGTTGTGGTGACACTGGAGAGCAGGATGGCTATGTCTTGGTGCAGCCAAGCACAGGTCTCCTCCATCCATGACTCCTTCCTGGTATGGTCAAGTTTGCAGAGTAATCCAAGGCCCGATTCGTTACACAAGACAGATAACACTTTCTTGACCTGTGTGTGAAGGGGTGGTGGCACCCCCAGAGCACCTTCAGTCCCTGTAGCAGGTTTCCCATCAGACGTAAGAAAGCTCCTCTCCCTCTTCACTGTCAGCCTCTTCTGCTCTTCTTGTCTTACCCTCCAAACCAAAAGTATCTCTCTGCTGCACTGATGCTGAATGACATGCAGGACTACTTAGAGACAATGAGCAAAAATATACAGGGAAATACCTCCTGAAGCTGTCCTTGCAATGCGATATGATTCCTGACAGGTTCATCCTTCAGGCATACAACTCTGACCTCTTCACAAAGGCTTAATGGATGTTACAAATGTGCAGGACCACATGCGCCATAGAACAGCAGCTTTGATCAAACCACAGAACTTACTTCCAAGATTTGTAAAGTGTGACAGACTGATGAACCCCTGTTTTCCCTGAGTGCATGATGACTACTTCCAGGGATCTCCACAAGCCCAGTTGCTGGCCCAGGATCCAAGCTACAGCTTTCTGAATGTTAATACAACTACCTGGAATCTTCTTTGATTCACTCATTTTCTCATGAAATTGTGGATCACCAAGTCTGGCTGCAATGCCTCTCATGACTCTCTTCTTTCCATTTCCTTTACTCCTATTTTTCAGGTCCTTCACATTGCATGTCTGAACACCAGAAATTACTAGCCGGCCCTCCTGCCCTGGTTCTCCATCCTCAAGCACTGTTGACATGGTGATCACCGTGAAACATCTACCCAACTACCTGATTCCCTTGCAATGCTCAACAAAGGGAGACGAGCATGGGCATACCTTGAACCAGGTAACCCAAGGTTCAAGTCCTGACTCCACTATTTACTCAGTACAAGTCCTTTAACCACTTCAGCTTGTACTTTCCTCATCCCACGCTAGAAAGAACAATAGCGTCCATCTAATAGAGTTTGGGAGAACTGAGTGGGATAATGCACTTAAAGCTCTTAGCACAATGTTTTGGCATCTAGTAAGTAAATGCTCAATAAATGTGTATTATTATCATATGTTCTGAGCATTAGAGACCCTGCAAATTCAGGGCATAGAAAACCTTTCCATTCCATCTCCTATCAGTTCAAACAGTGGCTGCAACTCCTCCATCCAGGGGTTCTCATCCTGTACTCCCCAGAACACTGCTCTGCCACAAACCCCTCCACAAAAATATTGGAACTTCATTTCTACCTCTAGTACATTTGTCTCCAAAATAGCAAGAGTGGTGAGAATTTCATGTATCTTCAACAAGGCTTTAGGAGACAATACTCTAAAATTACCCACATAGATGGCATGTTGCTTTCTGAAAGAGGTACAATGTTTTGATGTCTAATCATCTTTATCTCTAAGACTAAGCGTCATATTTTCCCAGCTGAAGTAAGCTGCCACCTTGAATGCCCTCACGTATACGCTTCCCAGACTCACCAGTAGGGGGCGCGCCTGCATAAAGGAGGGAGCTTGAACAATTTCCTCACACGGGGACAGTCGTCTGTTCCAGAATGCATAATCCAGTGATGCAATTTTCTTTATACTTACCAGTGGCCCAGAACATGGAAGCATCTCAGTTCTTGCAGTTTTTCACCAACACTTGTCATAACACTGCCCATGCTTGCTATTACCAAAATGATTTTTTTTCCTGTAGTTTGCACAGTATCTAAATTCTAGTTACAGACTAGACTACTTGAGTTACCTGAATTCCAAGTTGGCAATGATCCCTACACACACTTCATTTTATTCCCAGCAGCCCATGTAGAGTGTAAGCATCACAGGTGCATAAAGGCTCAGACTCTAGACCAAGGCTGCCGGAATTCAAATCCCAGCTCTGATACTTACTAGCTGTGTGACCTTGGGCAAGTTGTTTAACCTCTCTGGGCCTCAGTTCCCTCATCTGTAATATGGGAATAACTAATAACCTATCTCCTAGGTTACTGTGAAGATTAAACGAGTTAATATGTGCAAAGTGCTTAGAACGGTGCTGGGAACGTGGTGAATGCTGTATGCAATTTTGCTACTCCTACTACTGCTACTGTGCGGCTATCATCGAAGCATCGCAGGTGAGAAAAAGAGGATCAGACACTAAATCTGTCATCTTGAGAGCGGCTCAGCAAAGGGAATCTTGCCAATGGGTTCTACTCTACTTGGAGTCAATGCTTCCAGCTATGGCCACAGGTGGGAAAAAGACAATACAAAATTCAAATCAGAAAGGTTTACTTATTTACCTTAGATTCCACTTTCAGAAGCTCAGGGTGCTTAGAAATCCATATGTGTAAGAAAACATATGGCTGTAATAACTACTGATGGTTCACAAACAGCCACTCATGGGACTCCACACTGTTGAGATTGTTACTGACGGAGGACACTAGGGTGTCCTTGACAGTGCCCGGAAAAATTGCGCTGCCACCCAAAACGGCCTGCCCATACGTTATATATATTCCTCCTTCATGATGTGATTTCCACATTCTCTGCAGTAAGAATATTTTCTCACCTTTACCACTTTCACAAATGTCTACCCAGATTACCTGAGTTCGTTTTTATGAATTTCCACTATTTTTCTTTCCAGCTTCTGCGACTGCTTGGGGAAAATCTCAAACTCACTGATGTAATTCTCAGGATGCTCATCAGGATCGTAATCACCAAGCTCAGCTGTAATGAGTGAAAAAATAAAGAGAAAAAGAAACATTAAAAACAATAACATGAGCAGGGTGCATATGGAATGCCTCCTGCCATCCAAAAGAAGAGGCTGGAATAAGCTCACCCAAAAATATGTATCTGTACCCAGAGAAAGTCTGAGTGTCTAGAGGGTCATGTTCCAGTTCAGATCGAGCTGTGTGAGCTTGGGATCTTGAGAATCTTCTCTGGGTCTCACCTTCTTTATCAGTATAATAAAGGATTTAAATCACTGTTTTTCAGTGAGGACACCATTGGCATTTTGGGGGCTAAACAATTTTATTATTTCAGATTTTCCAAGGAACTGTAGGACATTTAGTACCTCTACCTTCCAGGTACTAGATGTTAGCAGCATACCCAGGCACTGTGACCATCAAAGCTGCTCTCTCCCAGAAGTTAGTCAAAGAATACAGGATTTCAGTTAGATAGAAGGAATACATTCAAGAGAGCATTGTACAACATGGAGACTATAGTTAGAAACAACATACTGTATACTTAGAAAGCCCTGAGAGGGTAGCTTTTAATTGTTCTCCACACAGAAACAAATGATAAGTATATGAGGTAGTGCATATGTAAAGCTCGGTTTAAGCCTTCCACAATGCATACATATTTCAAAACATCAGGTTGTATACCATAAATATATATAATGTTTGATTTAAAATGTTTTAAATTTTTAAAAAATTTAATGCCCCTGCCCCAGTATTTCCAAGTACTCCCCAGGATAGGAGGTGGTACCCCCTCTAGATGGAAACCAGTGGACATTCGTTGGGGTTCCATTCACAGCTAATATCCCCTGCATCCAGGAATTCCCTGACTGGAGCTGCCTGCTCTGAGGCTTATGCAGGTGTGGCTTATTCATTAAAAAATCACAACAAGAAGGAACCCAGTGGGATTGCACTTAAAAGCAAATTGATTGCTCTTGAAATTAAGGAGTATACATCTAAAACAGAAGAGCATGCCAAATTAAAGTTGTTGCTGGATTCTAACGAGAAATGAAAATAAAATCCTAAGCCCCTCAACAGACTGAACATTGCTCCCACTTGGACAAGCGGCCCCAGAGAACTCTTAAAAACTGAGTTCCCATACATGATGAGGTCAGATCTCATTATACCCCCTCCCTCATTAATTGCTATTAGGTTTCGTACACCAAGGGTTAAACAGAAACCCGCCTTTTTGAAAGACTGCACCACTGATATCAACCAATCGCCGATGCTGCCCCTCCCTTTTGTGGTTTTGAGACAGCAACTGACCAGCATTCCTTCTTGGTAAGAGACCACTGACCACAAAGTGGTTCTAGCCAGTCTATGGAGGCTGTGCACAGAGGGCGTTTGTGTCCTCTGCTTCACCTTTTGATGTATAGGCCCTAATGATAATACGTTTAAATGTTAAGTCTCCACCCAAAAGTGAACATGGGATGCATGTTGCTTATGTGCTAGCCTACTATGCATGCCTGTGCCTTCCTTTTGTGAATATTCATAGCTCCTACTATAACCTGTTGAATATGTATACTTGGCCACCCCATTCGGCATAAATCTTTGTCTTATTCTTCCCACCCTTGAAGTGCTTGTTTCCAGCTTCTGGCCAGAGGCTACGTTTCCCCACCTATCAGAATGACCACCCTGCAAGCTGCAACCCTTTGTGAGAAATAAAGCTCTTCTTTCCAAATGTATGTACTTCATGATTCTTCAGCTGACACTAACAAAGGTCTCCTCCAGAGGATCTTCAAGGGTAAAAAGAGAAATGCCTACACATCTCTGAGCACCCAGAAGGCCAAGCAGAGATGGGTGTGTGAACCACAGCATGGAGAAGCAAAGGTGATGTCTGGCATCAAGAATACTTTCTATTGGTTCCACGAGCATGCTAAGGAAAATGAGCCAGAAGAAGCAAGTGTCTCTGGAAGAAACAGAAGATATGGCCCAGGAGAGTAGACTAAAGATAGTGGGAAAACTGTATTAGAAGAATTTGATCACCAATATGACTTTGAGGTAGAAACAAATTAGTATGCCTTGAGTGCATCTGAAAAATTACATCCAACTCTGTAATTTGTATCCACTGTCCCTTCATTGTCACATCATCTGATGACTGGAAAAGTACATAACCAGGAGGAAAGCAAAGCTCTTTAAAGCTTCTGAACAAAATTCAAATTACAGAGTTCTTAAAACAACCCAGAACATATACCACAGCAAGGGAAGACTTCTAAAATAAGACCCAAAATACTGTCAATCACAAAGGGGAAATTGATTAATTTGATCATATCAAAATTAAAATTTATTTCTGTTTAATAAAGGACACTGATGATTATCAAAGTAATAGAGATATGACAACTTGAAAGAACATATTTTCACAATCTAAAGCTGACAAGGACTAATATCTAGAATAAAGAAGAAATCCTTACATATCATTTTTTTAATGGATAGGAAGACCAATAGAGAAATGGTCAAAGGATAATGAACACACAATTCAAAGAAGGGGAAACTCTAAGGGCCAGCATAGGGAGAGATGCTCAAACACATGAAGAATTAGAGATATACGAACCAAAACAAGATGTTACTTTATACCTATAACATTGGCAATAAAACTAGGGAGTTGGCAGAGACAGGAGAAAACAAAAATATTTGTGCACTGCTGAAGGGTGCTAGATACATGTTGCTCCTCCAGAGAGCAAGGTGGGAGAATTTAGTCAAATATTATGACCCAGCAATCCCATTTCTGGGCATTTTTCCTAGGAAAACTCTAGGTGGAAAAAGGATATGTTCAAGATTTTTTATGACAGCATTAATCATAATAGTCAAAGTTGGAGGCAACTTGGGTGTTTATTGTTAGCGGGACAGATGGATAAGTAAAACATGGAAGATGCACCCTTTGGGACACTCTGTCACAGTTAAAATCAACAAAAAACATGTATGTCCAGCAATATGGACAGATCCCAAAAGCAGTGTTCTGAGCGTAAAAAGGAGGGAATACAATGAGTTCTATACCATCATTTAATTTATGAAATTTAGAAGTATAGACACAAAAAAAATATTAATCATTTTATAAGGATGGATACAAAGACAACGATATATATATATATATATATATATATATATCTCCAGTGTTGCCGTTAGGAGTGGAAAAGGGAAGTCAATCAATCCATGGGCCTAAAGGGACCAATGATGAGAGGTGATTAACTGTCTCATCACAGTTAATCATGGTTAACTCAACCTATGTTCCAAAACAAATACATGTAACATGATTTGTTACATGTATTAACTGATGATTAACTCAACCTATGTTCCAAAACAAATACATGTAACATGTCCACCTGCACACACACACACGCTTGTGCCCCTGTGAGCTAGCTACAGGCATTAATATTTAGGAGACGGACAATCCCAGTGCTTCCATTTTCCACAGGTGATGGGATAATGGACAACCAATATGAAACTGGGTCATCTTCAACGCAAACGTCAGCTTGCAGAGTGGTTGGTGAGGGAGGGCGTCGTTTGTGAGGGTGCACTTTTCTTTCCAGGAAATCTTGTGAGATATTATAGACTTGCAGTGCTAAACACTGCAAACATTAAAAACGTTAGCGAAGAAATGCCATGAAGATTGCACTGGATTGCTGACGAGATTAACACTGTCCCCAACACAGGCCATGCTCTCTGATCCCTGAAAGCTTGTCTTTAACTCTGACCTCGCCTTAAGCAGAAGGCAGGTTTTTTTTTTAATGAATAAAGACTTCTAACTATTCATACCAAGAGGAGTTGGGTAAGCAACCATGGTTCTCCCTCCTGCTCATGACTTGGAAGTTGAAGTTGTGACACATGACATACAACTGCAGGCCCTGCGGTTTGAAACCAGGTCTAGCACTTTTCTAAAAGGGTTCAATTCTAAGAGAAAAATCCAATGAGTTTGAAGTGAATGGCTGAGTAAGATCAGAAACAGAAAGTCTAAAAAGCAACAGGCTTTCCCCCGGTTTGGAAAGGACTATTCCAAAAGAATTTGAAATGCAGGACCTTTAGCTCCAGGGCCAACTCCTTCAGGAGCTTTCCCTGACCCACCCTTGCTAAGTCAAGAGCCCTCCTGGGACACTCATAGCAGGGACCGGGCCTGTGTGTTCCTCCATCTAGCCATCAATGCAGGGTCACAATGCCCTGTTTCCTTATCTATCTTCCCACAGGAATTTTGTATTGCCATGCGGCCCCCTAGCAACTGCTCAGGAAGTATTTGGAGAACACATGAACAAATGAATGAATGAGGTAGTGATACCATCCCAGCAGGCAGCCAACCAATCTTTCCCATAGTTCAATGAATCAGGCACAATCATTTAGCTAAATGTTAAATGAATCAGGCACAGTCATTTGACGAAATGTTAAATTTAACTAAACGTTAAATGATTGTGCCTGATTCAATTAACTATGGTTAATCAGGGCATGTTTGAAGCTTCGGTATATTCTGAGTTTATTAAAAGCAGTCAATCAAGCCATGTGTGGTGGTGCACACCTGTAATCTCAGCTACTTGGGAGGCTGAGGTAGGAGGATTGCTTGAGGTTAGAGTTTGAGACCACCCTGGGTAACATAGTGAGACCCTGTTATATACAAAATACAAAACCGGTCAATCACCAATCACCTGGAGTTCAGGCAAGTGCCCCGATTCATTTCAGGCAAGTGCCCCGATTCATTTAACATATTTAGTGGAGAACCTGCTGTGTGTCAGACACAGGAAGACTGCTGTGAAAAGCACCCAGATCCTGCTCCCATGGAATTAGATTCTGTATAGGAGGAAATGCACAACAAGTTCAAAAACAACTCAAGATCTAAGTGTTTGCAAGAAAACACAACAGGGCTCTGAGAAAGAATGACGTGCAGGAGGGAGCTGCTTTAGGTCGAGTTGTCCAGGTAGACTTATCAGAGGAAGTGACTTCTGGACTGAGTTCTGAATGTCCAGCAGGAGTCAAGATTTCTACAGGGGTTGAACACACCAGGCAGAGGAGATAAGTTGAATTCTGCTGTGGTGCTGTTTTGTAAAAGGAACAGGAAAGATATTTTTACCAAGAAAGAATATAAATAGATCCCAAGGATTCTGTGTTTGTTTTGCAATTTGTATTATGAAAGAAAATGCATTGCATGTCTTGAATGTTCTTGTTGGATTCAGTATGGACAGGCAGCAAAACTCCGGGTGATGGACTGGTTTTGTACTTCTTGTAGAGACAAGGTCTTGCTATGTTGCCCAGGCTAGTCTCAAACTCCAGACCTCAAGAAATCCTCCTGCCTTAGCCTCCCAAGTAGCTGGAATTACAGGTGTGCACCACCACATCCAACTTGATTGACTGTTTTTTATAAACTCAGAATATACTGAATTTAAAACATACTCCTTGAAAGAGGGTTAGCAAACAAGACGATGAGGGGCGACAGTGCCTCCTATTGATAATCACTTACTCCATCTTCCCTGTTAATCTGTAAGAATAAGCAGTTCTGAAACGCCCACCTATATCTGTATTTGTGAATGCAGAGCTGCCGAAGTACTCACCCGAGAATCAGACCTTTATGAACCACTTTTACTGAATTTGCTATAGATGACCACAGACAGCACTGCATTTGAGAGCCAAAAGGTCTTTTTGAGGTCTGCCAGCCCATTTCCCACTCTACTGTCTCCACAGTGTCTGTGTGTGTGTGGTCAGTAATAATAGCAATGAGGGATAAAACAGGGCCCTGATCGTCTGGATGGAGGCTCCCTGGCTTTATTTCAGGCAGAAAACAGGATGGCGAGCCTTCCATTATAGATCCATATTGAGCGTGTCCTAGGAGAATTGATGGTAATTCACTAATGCCTAAATGCATTCTGAAATCCTCATATGCTGGTCTGTTGCTTGGATTAGTATCGATTCCTTTGTCTCTTACCTAAGACAGTACACCCTAACTCAAGATGTGCAGCCTTCATCATGGAGGAAGGGAACTATGGGATTTACAGTCCTCTCACTCCAAGGTATGAGAGGCAGCTTTCGGAAACACATTCTCTACCTCAGTGCGGATGAAAGGGCTGTTTCCCGTCACAGTATCAACCGTAGTGCTTGAAACGGGAAAATACCCGAGGGTTGTAACACCTCTGCCAAAATCTGCTATCCAGAATGAGGCTGTTCCCAGGAAAGGGGGCGAGAAACAACACATACACCCACTTCAGAATTCTCAGAAACCAAACACAACTGAGAAGAGGATCAAAGGAACTATTTCACAGCACAGAGCATCCCACAGGGAGGGCGGTGGGCCACAGGGGAATCCCCAGGAGAATGACGGGTTTCTCAATCAGTGACAAGCTAATCATCACCGACAACCAGCTAATGACCATCAGAAGCTCCTGTGTTATTCCAGATCCATTGGAAGATTGACATAGTCCTCTCCCTCTCTCTCTCTCCTCCCGCCCCACCTTCTCTCTCATAAACATGGCATTAATGTTCATGCTACAAACATCTGGATCATCTGAGTCCCTCCAGCTGCCTCTCAGCTGGTCCAGGGGAACAGAACACCTGAGCCATTTTCACTTGGGTGTTGGGCCCATCCGTGGCCATGTGGTGCCTCAGGCCCTGGAGCCTCCTTCCCTCAAACCGCTTTCCTTACTAGGTGGAAACATTCAGAACCTAACCCATGTCAACACATTAGTATTTCCCCCGGGGTTTGTTCAACTGGAAAAAGAACAGTAGTCACTTCTAATGGGCCTGCGCTACCCTTGGCCTGGTGCAGAGGGGTCTCTGAAATCACATGACCAGGAAAGGAGGATGACTATCCCATTTAATAGATGAAGAAACTGAACCCTGAAGAGCTTAGGTAACTAGGTAACTTATCCGTGGTGAACCATCCAGGAAATGGGAAGAAAGATTCAAATGGCGGTATGACAGTTTATGGGACTTGTGCTCTCCTCACTATGCCCATTGCTAGAAGAGCTGAAGAATTAGACATAATAGATGTGTAGGTACGTATACACATACACACATGAATAGATAGGATGGATGGATGGATGGATAGATAGATAGATAGATAGATAGATAGATAGATAGATAGATAGAT
>NC_045447.1:97159432-97196522 GCF_002776525.5 Piliocolobus tephrosceles
GATAGATAGATAGATAGATAGATAGATAGATAGATAGATAGATAGATAGACAGACAGACAGACAGATGTACATGAAAATGCTTCCAAGGATGACCCCTTTGTTTAACACCTATCTTCCTGGATGCAGATTCCCCCCTCAATATGTCCATTAGGCCTCTCATCTAGCATTTGGAACTGAGAACATACAATACCCACATCCCTTCAGAGCTTCTTATAAACCCACCCATTCCACATTCCAGCCCCTTTGAAAGACAGCTTCTGACTCTGACTCGTGGGATCTTGAGGGACTCTGTTTTTGCAGAGGCTCCTGTGAACATCTCAGCCCAGCCTTCCATCAGGACTCCACTGGCTCCGAAGGGAAGGTGAGTAGGGGTTCCGTTGCTATGTACCCAGTCCTACATGGTCTCCAGCCACAGACAGGCAGGATGGCCACAGGTGGGAGAAAACGGAGGCTTGAAACAGCCGGAGCTCCACAGTGCAATGGTGGTGTGGGTGAGCTGTGACCAGACTTACCTTGAACAATACAGGCACCCAGGTAGGCAGCATCAGAAAAGGAGCACAGCAGGCGGCCATGAAAAATATCCCTTTTAATCTGAAGGTACAAAAGGTACCTGCAATACAAAAGGAGAAATGGTCACCCTAACTTTTGGCTGAGGTCTGGAAGAAGTAGGATTGCTCATGCTTAGCTCCCATGGTGACCAGAGCTTTTCCCAGCTCTAGGGACTGGCTTAGACAAGCCCAACCCTTTGTAGAACAAGCAGAAGAAAGCTGAGAGGGGCCCTCTGAATTCAGAAAAGCAGAAGTGTCTGCCGAGCAGATCTTATTAGCTTCCAAAGCTGAGCAGGCTCTGCCTTTTCAAAGAGGCATGAGAAGAAATGAGGAAAACCCACAGGACCCAGCAGCCAGAGCTCCTGGCAGAAACTCCCGCACGAGGATAGCCATGACCACCGTCATCACTACCTGCATCGCAGGCACACGCTGCCCTAGCTCTGTTTCAAATGGAGAGCTGGGAGACAGACTCAATCAGTACATAAGGCCAGCTTCACCATTTCTTAGGGACAGAGAGAGACATTAATCAACCTCAGACAGTCGTAGTTATTATGAGGCCAGAAAGGCAACTAACTGATTCACAACTAGAGCTGCCATCTGTGTAGAGTCTCCGCCCTCCAGGGATGGCACCCTCAGATGCCTACTGAGACCAGGCACACGGTGGCCTATGACAAGAGCAAGTCACCTGTGCTGGTGCAAGAAGTGCTGGAAGCAGGATGGGACACAGTGGCTCCCTAGAAAGGGGGCAGCCACCACACAGCTCCAGCCTAGTGCTGCCACTAGAAAAGCAGACTAAATGTGTCCAGTTTTTCCAGAAAACTAGCAGGGTGGGAGTCAGGCAGCAGAGCAGGGTGCCAGGTTGCAATCCCTGGCTCAGGCTCATTTTGTGCCTGTCCTTTCTGTCACTCCACACCGATCAGGCTCTCTTCCAATTCCCTCATCTTCTCAAGGTTCTTTCATTCCAGGCTCAGGCCTGGGATCTGTTGTTTCTGAGCAGAGTAACTTTACAGATGTGTGCAGATTCTTTCCGTGCTTACTTTAGAGTTTAACTCTCAGAAACCAATGTTTTTTCTCTTTCTCATCTTCTTGGGGGTTTGCAGGGAGCATCTCTCAATAAGTCCCAGTTATCACCTTGTGAGGTTAATTTTATGTGTCAACTGGATTGAGCCATGGGATACCCAGATATCTGGTTCAACAGTTTTTCTGGGCAAGGGTGTTTCTGGAAGAGATTAGCATTTGACTTGGTGGACTGAGTAAAGCAGATGACCCTCCCCAGCGTGAGTGGACCTCATGCAATCCACTGAGGGACTGAATAGCACACAAAGGCAGAGGAAGCTGAATTCACTCTGCCTGATGCTTGAGCTGGGACATCAATCTTCTATCCTCAGTGCTCCTGGTTCTCAGACCTTCGACTTGGATTGGAATCTACAACATTGACTCTCTGGCTCTCAGGCCTTTGAACTACACCACTGGCTTTCCTGGGTCTCCAAGGTACAGACAGTAGGTCATGGGATACCTTGGCCTCCAGAGTCACATGGGCCAATTCCTTATAATAATTCTCATTATGTATGAAAGGGTGTGTGTGCATGTGTGCATGTGTGTGTGTGTGTGTGTAGCCTATTGGTTCTATTTCTCTGGAGAACCTCAACTAATAAACATCTCTAGCGCCCAAGTAATTTCATCTTTACTCAGCCATAGGAGGAACGACATGCGTAATCCCCGTTTTAAAGGCAAAGAAGTAGAGAATCAGAAAGCGTGATTCGTGTGCTAAGGTCACAGGGACACTGTCAACCCTAGAGCACTGGAGTTCACTGTTTCTGGGCCATTGGTTCACTGAAAGCACACTGGAGCCATTGAAGGAAGCAGTGGCTCACTGATGTTTTCCTTCACCATATCTTTGTCTAACATCGGCTTTATGCTGTGCACTGTGCTGTGTGGGCACTGGGGACATGGTGGAGGCTCAAATGACAGTCTCTGTCCCCAGTTGAGTATTAAATTTTGTGCAGAGGATAAAGGCAGTCCCTAATAAGTTTTTAATTTGGAGCTTGGTATGCATTCTGCCAAAGGAACCATATTACACTCATGCCTGTACTCTCAGCACTTCGGGAGGCTGAGGTGCGCGGATAGCCTGAGGTCAGGAATTTGAGACCAGCCTGGCTAACATGACAAAGCCTGGTCTCTACTAAAAATACAAAAATTAGCCGGATGTGGTGGCTCGTGCCTGGAATCCCAGCTACTCGGGAGGCTGAGGCAGGAGAATCGCTTGAACCCAGGAGGCAGAAGTTACAGTGAGCTGAGATCGCGCCACTGCACTCCAGCCTGGGTGACAGAGCAAGACTCCATCTCAAAAAATAAATATAAATAAATACATAAACAAATAAGTTCCAGGGGATGCTGTGGTGCAGCTCCATCAGCCACACTTTGAGTAATAAGGTTCTAAACCAGTAGGCCTCTGGATCCTACCCCAGACCCAGTGAAATCAGAATCTAGGCCCTCACCAAAACTTGGACATGAATGTTCATAATAACATTATTCACTATAGCTGGAAAGTGAAAACAGGGCAGGGCTCAGTGGCTCATGCCTGTACTCTCAGCACTTCGGGAGGCTGAGGTGGGCGGATAGCCTGAGGTCAGGAATTTGAGACCAGCCTGGCTAACAGGACAAAGCCTGGTCTCTACTAAAAATACAAAAATTAGCCGGATGTGGTGGCTCATGCCTGGAATCCCAGCTACTCGGGAGGCTGAGGCAGGAGAATGGCTTGAACCCAGGAAGCAGAGGCTGCAGTGAGCCGAGATCACGCCACTGCACTCCAGCTTGGGCGACAGAGAAAGACTCCATCTCAAAAAATAAAAATAAAAAAGGTAAAACAAGCCAAATGTCCCCCAGCTGATGAATAAATAAAAGAAATATGGTATATCCATACACTGGAATATCATCCAACCATAAAAAAAAAAAAAAAGCTGAAGATGCTACAACAGGGATAAACTTTGAAAGCATTATGCTAAAGTGAAAAGACGCCAGACCCAAAAGGCTACACATCGCATGCTTTGATTTATATGAAACAACCAGAATGGACAAATATATATAGAGAGAAAAGAGATGCGTGGTTGCCAGGAACTTGGGAGAAGAGAGAATACTGGATGACTGCTTGGGTACAAAGTTTCCTACTGGGGTGATGAAAATGTTTTGGAATCAGATCATGGTGTTAGTGGTACAAATCTGTGCACATACTAAACTGTACACTTCAATATCTACCAAAATAAACTATTTTGAAAATCCAAATTGTCTTAGAGCGGTGGTTCTCAAAATTTGGCATGCTTCAGAATTACCTGGAGGGCTTATGAAACTAGGTTGCTGAACCCAACTCCCACGGGTTTCTGATTCAGTAGGTCTTGGACAGACACCAAGAATCTGCATTTATAACAAGCTCCCAGGTAATGCTGGCGCTGCTGGCTCAGGGACCTCACTTTGAGGACCGGCCCTAGACTATTCAGAATAGCAAGGTCACACAAATGCTTTAAATGATTAAATCTTAGCCCTTTTTAAGGACTGTAAACTACCAGGCCAAATATCATGAAGTTTCTTTTCTGTGTATTGAATGTGTACATCAAACATAAAAGCATTTCTTTCTACTTTTTGATGAGTTTGGCAGTGAAAAATAGTTTCAGATAACTATTTATTGGTAAATGAGAGGCTTGGGTTCTAATGCCATAACTCAGAAATCAATTTGGCAAGAGCTTCCTGAGAAAAGAAAAGCAGCTTTCACATCAGAGTTTGGGGCTGCGCCCATATCAGTGATCTCAGGAGATAATCGAGAATTACTGTGGATTCAACATAATCCACTGAGTCTTGTAAATGGTTTCACATGAAGGATGCTCATTTTTTTTATATAATAGCTACCAAAAAATAATGCATCTCCCTTTAGTGTCATTTCCGCACAAAAAGATTAAGCAACAAAAACACATGAGGGTCTGAGTCATAAATTACTGTGCTGCCATTAATAAAACAGCATCTCTACATGGATTGGAAGATGGTTCTTCTAAAAAAAAAAAAATTAAAATCAACATACTTTTGGTAACATTCAATGTATAGAGCATTTACAAAAGCCCCAGAAATCTAAAGGATTATAAGATGATTGCCTAAATGGGGAGATAAAGGGTGAAAAATGATTTCAAATATCATCTTTTGTGGTTATTTTTATTATTTTGCATTTTTAAATTTGCCTTTTCTTAGCATTTCTTTACTCTTAAGCATGGTCATGAACATGATCTTAACTTCTCACATATTAAATTCTTCTCAAACTTTAGATTAATCTTATAATAAAATAACAATTTATCATACAAGAAAAACTAAATGCCTTCAAGATAGGAATTCAGACCATAAGTGCCTGGGGCAGTCCACAGTTTCTCAATTCATTTAGAATCCTAAGGACTATGTTGACTAAGAAAAGTCCATTTCTACTTGTGTAAGGGCAGTGGAACATCTTAGTTACCTTTGGAAACCAAAAGGGTCACGATATTCCACTATTCATACCTGAGCTATTCAGTCAAAGGTAGGAAAACGTTAGCAAATGCGATTGGGAGGGGCGAAACCAGGGTTATTAACTGAAACACTGTGCTCTTTTACTTTCAAATGGGACTTTTCTCAACAACAAAATGTCCATCCTTAATTTATATTGTGACACATACTCAATTTTTATCCTCCAGACAAAATTATAAAGAGAACAAATGACAAAAGTGAGGCATTAGGATTTGATTTGATCTTCCTAATTACACTGTTAGCACCCTGAGGGCAGGACAAATAGCGCTCTCTCTCTCCTTTCTCTCCTCTGTCTTTGGCAGCTAATTCAGTCCCTGCCCCCTGGGTAGTAACAGCAAGGAAGAACAAATTTATCAAATAAATAATTAAAATTTTCAATCCAGAATCAGACTAAGGCTATATACTGTACCATTCCATTTATATGAAGTGTCCAGAATGGGCAAATCCAGAGAGACTAAAAGTGGTTGCCAGGGGCTTGGATGGGGGCTGGGGTGGAGAATAGGGAGTGACTTCTACGGGATACATGGTTTCTTCTGAGGGTGATGAAAACTTCTAACTAGATGGTGGGAAGGGTTGTCCAACACTGTGAATGTACTGAATGCCACTGCATTATACACTTCAAAATGGTGAGATCAATTTACATCATGTGAATTTTACCTCAATAAAAAGAAAAAACCAGGCCAGATTGCAAAATCCCAACCACTGCTTATAACGTCCATTATCTATTACCTTCGTTTCCCCACACACACCCCCCTCTCCCCATTTCCCACCCCTAGCACAAACCTTACTAAATGACTGTGAGCAAATTAACAATAGAGAGCAGAACCATCTGCTCCCTCCCAAAGTCACCTCCACGCCACTAATGGTCAAGCTTACCAGAGACCCTGGATAATAACAAGGAAGCAAAATATCCAAGAACCCAAAACCTCCCCCCGCCAATGATCAGAGCCGATTACACTTGCTTTTCTGTTGCATCTATCTGTACCTAAGCAGCTTATTTTGAGAGATGATTATAGCAAGTGATTTTTGTGGTCACCAAGCCAGAGCCTCATCTAGAACTAAGGGCACAGCAACTCTTTCTCTCCCATCCTCCTGAAGTCCTGCTCACAACATGTGCCCAGGTTATTCAAGGAAGCCAATCCCCCTCAAGGTACACTGAAGCTGTAGCCCCAGCAGAAGCAGGAGAGTTGGGCTGAGAAGAGTCTGAATGGAGGGAAGCCTGCCTCCCAGTCGGTCATTCAGCAAGCAGAAGACAGGATGACAGACAGTGCATTCTGCCAGGCGATCCTTTCCCTCCCAGAAAAGCTGAGATCCAAAAGATAGACTAGGGACTGCACCGGGTATGAATTTGCCCATGTCTCAAACACAGATGCCTCCTATTTATTTTTAGCACCCCACTGTCAGATGTTTTCAGAGAACACCTCCCCCGTCATAGCCAGTGCTTTTTTTCTGCAGTTAATTACACTCTCAATGACAATTGTTTTTTAAAAAATCCCAAAACAATTCAGTGTAAGAGAAGCATTCCAAGCAAAAACGCTGAGTTCTGAGCCTGCAACACTGAAACTATCAGCTTTAGACAGGAGGCCGTGAAGCCTGCAAGACCAAAGAGGTCCTGGCTGGTTAAAGGCGCACGTTAAACATACAAACAAACAAAAAATACCTTGTGAGCTCTTCTTTAATCTTCAAGGGTTCATGTGGGTAGAATTTCACTCTAAAGCACATGGTGTATGGTGGATGAGCTGAAACATCATAAAGAAAAGGCATGAGAAAAGCAGCAAAAGACCATGGCCTCAAACACACACGGAAAAGGCAGCCGTGCAGCCTGACAGACTAGCCTGGGGAGTGGGGCCGGGAGGGGGTGATTGTTCTGAAAGAAGCAGATATGATGCCCAAGAAAACAAAGCGACAGCAACAACAAAACTCAAAGAAAATGCTTGACAGGACTCCCAGAGCAAATGTAGAACACCAGCAACCTAGTCAGTGGGCTCATTTTTCCACATCACAGCTCGCCTTCATTCCTTCGTTCTCTTCAGCACACAGCTCCAGAGAACACTTCTCTTCTGATTCTTCCCACCCTTGTGACAAATAAATTGCCCATAAGCACCATTCAAGTTGCTGGGCTCACAAAATATTTTTTTAGCCTGTGAGGTGGAAAAAAAAAATGTCACTGCATTTGACTAGCTTTCCTAAAATGATAGTGCCTCTGAATTAAAATTAAGATTTAAAAGATGGAGTCAGCCATGCACGGATCCTACTTTGCAGATTTTTAGTATTATCTATCTATCTGTAAAGGCAGTCACCTGTATGAAAATAAATACTGTTGGTCGGGCATGGCGGCTCACACCTGTAATTCCAGCACTTTGGGAGGCCGAGATGGGCAGATCACCTGAGGTCAGGAGTTCAAGACCAGCCTGACCAACATGGAGAACCTGTCTCTACTAAAAATGCAAAAAAAAATTAGCTAGGCGTGGTGGCACATGCCTGTAATCCCAGTTACTCAGGAGGCTGAGGCAGGAGAATCGCTTGAACCCAGGAGGTAGAGGTTGCAGTGAGCCGAGATTGCACCATTGCACTCCAGCCTGGGCAGCAAGAGTGAAACTCCATCTCAAAAAAGAAAAGAAAAGAAAAAAGAAAGAAAAGAAAAGAAAAGAAAAAAGAAAACACTTCTATAACTTTCTGGTTTCCCTGAAGGGAAAACCCTATGCAGGCTGCAATTCTGGTTGAGGTTCATGATTCTGGAGTGTTCTAATTCGCATCAAATATCCAGAACTCATCCAGCTAATGGGGATTCTACAGGACTTCCAAGACCTTCAATTATAAGATCACTACCGATTTGCAATATTACTCTGATAAATGCATATGAATGTAGTGAGATGCATTCAGATTTCAGTTAACATATAAGATGAACATCTTAAAATCAAGGAAATAAGATAGTTAGCATCACTATTTCCAGGGATCGGACATACCACTTATTTGCTTCTGTATCAGTAAAGCTACTTGGGATCAGCTCTCAGTCTGCAACCAAATGTGAATATGAAACAATATCCTGTTTTACCCAAATTCCTCTTTCAAGATACGCAAGAGTTAAACTGCCATCCAGCTCTATCCTGTCTGGACTACTCCACATGCAGACAAATCCTTTACATAGAAAGAACCACAGGGTTCTTGAATATGAATGTGTAATAAGAATAATTTAATATGAAAAACAATTATTAAAAATGATTTGATAGCATCTAAATTACAAAAAGGAGAGCATCATCTTGCTGATGATGTCAGCAGAGAAAAACTGATCACACACACACAAACACACACACACACGTTGGAACTCTTTTAATTCAACGCCCTACTTCCCTACCAACAACTAGCAAAATTCTTAACTGAGATGAGTGCTCCTAACCTGATCCTATGTTCCCTAGATTTAAGAAAAGAACCTTGTTTTTCCTGAAGCACTAGGAGAAAACAGATACCTTCTACATAGCAAAGAAAAAGCTTAGAAAAATACATCATTCATCTTTAACGATATCTAGAAATTCATTTGTAATACAAAATAATTTATCTTTAAACATTTCCCAGCTTTGTTTTAAGTTTGTTTAAAGTACTGTCTTTAATAGAGATAGATAGAGATAGGTAGATAGATGATAGATAGATAGATAGATAGATAGATAGATAGATAGATAGATAGATAGATAGACAGACAGACAAGCCATCCTACTTCATTCTTTACTTTGTTTCTAATCCTGCCCCATCTGTCTCAGGTTCCTACCCAACTTCATCCCACCTCAAACTCTCCAACCCATGTTAACAACTTTCATCTATATTCTTCCCCTCCTTTTGCCATCCTCACACAAATATATGCCAACTGATTATATTATATATGTGGAGAGATTTTTAATTTGTTCTAATAAAATAAGATCATACTGTACATGTTTCTCTCGCTTTTCTCACTTAACGCTATATCCTGCCCATCCCTCCAGACCTCATTAGGTAGAGATCTAACTTAATGTCTATAGTAACTACAGAATAGTTCATATTATGAATACACACCAGAATGTACTCAGTTATTCCCTTTTAATTGTCATTTGGGTTGTTTTTACACTTTTGCAATTTAAACTACTCTACATCAAACCATATGCATACATCAAACCTTGTGCATAGATCACTATGTGCTTGTATTTTTATTTCTATAATATAGACTCTTAAAAGTTGAATTGTTGGATCAATAGGTATGGGAAAATGTTTTAAAGAGAGCAGAAAAATAAAGTCACCTGACTAGCAGCAATTTATAAAAAGGAAGATCACAGAAAATGGCCCCAAATGAGAGCTGTCCTTTCTCTTCTACCTGGGTAGCATTAACTTCTTAACTTCTTCTTAACTTCTTAGCCTAAGTTGGCTTCAGTAAGCATTGGAGCTCCTCAGATACAAATAGTGACTCACACTTGTTCCAAAGGATCAGGTAGTGAAGCCCAGAACTGCTCCCCAGTGCTCTCCTTGACTATGTCTGAGTGCCTTCCCAACCAGTTCTCCTCACTCCAAGCTCTGAGGCTCTGGGAAGATCTAGTGCTTCTCCCATATACATGAAGAATCCTTCCATCATCTGAAGATGGCACTTATGGTCCTTCTGAGTCTTCTCTAAAATAAACATCCCAGTCCTCTTCATTTGAAGCAGTTCTGAGTGGCCTTCCCCGGTCGGCCCCTCCACCCTGAGTAGATTCTTGTCTGCTCTATGCTTCCTCAAGCTGAGGTTGCCAGCCTCATTCTGAACGTAATTGTTGTCTCTTTTCAATGGTCTCCTCTTAGTGTTGATTCACCCTGAGTTTACAATAGGCCCACAGTCTTAATTCTTTCCATATTTGCTGTTGCTAAGTCACACAAACAAGCCACTACATTCCTGACATCTCCCTCCATTTACTGGGATATGATCACAGGAGAAATCAATACAAGGTGCTTGAGATATGCTCACTATTGAACCCCTTGTCAGAGAAGAGATGAGAGCTGGCAGCAGGAATAAACAAGAGGAGGCACTTTTCAAGTTTAACATTTTCTATTTTTTTCTACCATTATATATGCCCTATTGTGTTTTTCTCTCATATCTGGCCAACATCATTGACCCCATGTCACTAATAAAAGGAGAGTTTCCCTATAAGTTGGAAGGACCCCTCAGTTCTGTCACAGTGATCCAGGAGTAGCCCCAGGGACCTGAACTGATTAGGTCAATCTCTTCACCCAGGCCTGATGAGGCCACTGTGTTGGGGTTGGTGGCGGCGGGGCAGCACTTTTTCCTTAAGAAACTTACTTAAGATTCTACCAATAGATGCAAAAATTGTGTTATTATTTTATAAAGTAGTACTGCTAAAGAATGTTCCTTCACAGCGTTGGAACAGGCTAAAAAGATAAATAGTTTCCCCCAAAATGCTGATCTAGTTACGAATGACAAGATGCATGAGGGTGTAGAATAATATGTCTTGTTCAGCTTTGTATCCCCAGAGCTGATTATTGATAACAGGTTGATTCTCTGAGTGTGTGGATAAATGAATTAGTGAATGATAAACCCCAGGCTCTGAGGCAGATGTCTGGAGGAACACTGAGGCCCTGCCATCACATCCATCCCTTGGTCCCTCTGACAGAATCAAAATACAGATCTAGAAAAGTTTGTCATCTGGATCACTACAGTAATTCCTATGATTTACATTTTGAAAGCCTCTTTTCTCAGCTTCTGTTCTTCTCACTCAATATCTGGAATAAAATTCAGGAACTCTGGAGTTGGTTACAATAGCCACTTCTAGAGGGAGAATTGATTAATTCAATCAACAATGATCTCTTGTTATAGGTAACAGATACAGTTTTAGATGTTGTACAAACATTCATTGCACAAATGTTAGCAGCTGTCAACAGACAAAAATTCTGTCTTTTTTTTTTCTTGAGACAGAATTTGGCTCTTGTTGCCCAGTCTGAGAGTGCAATGGCTCCATCTCAGCTCACTGCAACCTCTGACTCCTGAGTTCAAGCAATTCTGCTGCCTCAGCCTCCCGAGTAGCTGAGAATACAGGCACCCACCACAATGCCCAGCTATTTTTTTGTAATTTTAGTAGACACAAGGTTTCACTGTGTTGGCCAGGCTGGTTTCGAACTCCTGACCTCAGGTGATACACCTGCTTAGCTTCCCAAAGTGCTGGGATGACAGGCATGAGCCACCTTGCCTGGCCAAAAAGTCTGTCTTATGGAATCAACCTAAGCGCCCATCAATGGTGGATTGAATAAAGAAAATGTGGTATGTATACACCACGGAATACTATGCAGCCATAAAAAAGAACAAAATCACATCCTTTGTAGCAACATGAATGTAGCTGGAAGCCATTATCCTAGGCAAATCAACACAGGAATGGAAAAACAAATGCCGCATGTTCTCACTTAGAAGTGGGAGCTAAACATTGGGTACTCATGGACATAAAGATGGAAACAATAGACACTGGGGACTACTAGAAGAAGAAAGTAAAGGGGGCAAGTGTTGAAAAACTAACTATTGGGTACTACACTTAATACCTGAGTAACAGGATCATTCATACCCCAAACCTCAGCATCATGAAAAATATCCAGCTAATAAACCTGTACATGTAACCCCTGAATCCAAAATAAAAGTTACAAAGAAATTCTGTCTTCATGGAGGACATATTCAGTAGGGGTAAACAGTTATAAAAATAAAAATAAATATGTGAAATACCAGGACTTTAGAAGGTCATATGTGCTATGGAAAAGAATAAAGCCAAGAAGGTGTAACAGATGAGAGAAGACTGCCACCCCTGCTCCCTCTTCCCATACCCACTCCAATCAAACCCATGAAGTATGTGCAATTCTTTTTACTACCTTGCAAAAAAATAAAACACTCAAAAATCAAATCATTTAAAATTGTAAGTCATTGAACAAGGAGGTTGGGGGTCACCTTTAACCCCAAGTGTTGTGGCAATGGTTTGGGGTCAGAAGCCCAGCATTTGAGCACTGTGGTGCACCCACACCAGCTGTATGACTGCTGGAAAAGGAGCATTCTCAGGCGCAACATGGAAGCCCCCATTCACTCCCTTGGACATGTCCAAAGTCCTGAATCCTCTTGTACAGTGATGACTAATCCCTTCTCCAAGCTGCTAAGTGTCTACGCAATCCAGCTTCCATGTGTTCTTATTCTTAAACTACAGGGAAAGGGGAATGACGTAAAGAAAGATCCTTATCTGTGCCAAACATTTGGTGCAGAATCAGTAGAGGAAATGTCTGATGAAGGAGCTATCTGCGCAAACCCACAGCCTGCATTGGAGCCCTCTCCCAACAGTATCATCATGAACAGCCACTGTGCATCTTTACTAGACTGGGCAGCATGGCCACCCTGCGGGAGAAGACGTCCTGGCCCTGTCTAATGTGGTACTCAGGCTTCAACTCCCTTGACAGGGGTACACAGGGCAGTGAAAACTCCAAATCCCCCGGAGAATGAGCCCCTGAGTTTTGAAGAGGATGTCCAACAGTGATCTTTTCTCTTTCCTGCTCTGCAGAGGTCACAGTGCCAGGCATCATGTCTACCTTTCAGATGTGTTTGGGTGGATCCAAATGGCTCCTGGCACATGCACACAGGGCATTATCTAAATGTGAGATTGTGTTTTGTTGAGATAAACACTCCTACAAGAAGAAGAGAAGGAAAGTGGGAGGTGGAAATCGGAGGGAGGGGATGGGGAAGACTGAATTGAACTCAACTCAACAGCTGAAAAGCATTAACTCAGCCATGTAAGTGCTAAAAACAGAGCATACCACCAGAGTAGCAGAGAAGGGGAAAAAATAGTGAAATCCACTTTTAAATGCCAAGAGCTTGTAATTGCACTGAGAACAGCAGGGCTCCTCTCTCACAGCCAACTGATACCTGCCAGACAAGGGCTGGGGAGCCAAGTGTTTCCTCCGGGCAGCTCAGTGGCCCCTTTTGTGTCAGCAGATCCCAGGGTAGCATCATTTTGCTGATTTCATAACACTGAGAACATGGAGAGAGGTACAGCTGTTTATAAAACAGAGACAGAATTTCTCATCTCCACATTGAGCCATTGCCCAGAAATGGAGTTGAGGATAGGAAACAATTGATCAGGATCCTCGGTGAAAGGGAAAGGGGGACTTTCTTTCTATTTCTGACCAAAAACCTCAGTCAAATCTTTTAAAGATCAGATAGGATTTTTTGAGAGAGAAACATCACTTAGCAGCTTTTTTTTTTAAACCAAACATTTTCCTCCAGTCATCATAAAGAATCATGGGGAAATCAGAAGCATAATTTCAGAAATATACATACAAACTCACAATATTTCTCATATACACTCTGATTTACAGCTAGGAAAAATCTCCCCAATTTCTTTTTTAACATTTTTTTTTTTTAATTTCGATAGGTTTTTGGGAAACAGGTGGTGTTTGGTTACATGAATAAGTTCTTTAGTGATGATTTCTGAGATTTTGGTGCACCCATTACCCAAGCAGTATATATTGTACCCAATGTGTAGTCTGTTATCCCTCATCACTCCCCACCATTTGTCCTGAGTCCCCAAAGTCCATCACATCGTTTTTATGCCTTATAGCTTAGCTCATAGCTTAGCTCCCACATATGAGTGATAGCATGCGATGTTTGGTTTTCCATTCCTGAATTACTCAGAGTCTTCAATTCCTGCAAATGCCATTAATTCATTCCTTTTTATGGCTGAGTAGTATTCCATGGTGTGTGTGTGTGTGTGTGTGTGTGTGTGTGTGTGTGTGTGTATGTGTGTGTGTGTATATATATATATATATATTACATTTTCTTTATCCACTCATTGACTGATGAGCATTTGGGCTGGTTCCATATTTTTGCAATTGCAAATTTTACTGCCATAAACATGCATGTTCAAGACTCTCTTTCATATAATGACTTCTTTTTCTCTGGGTACTGGATGCCCAGTAGTGAAATTGTTGGATCAAATGGTAGATCTACTTTTAGTTCTTTAAGGAATCTCCACACTGTTTTCCACAGTGGCTGTACTAGTCTACAACCCCACAAACAGTGTAAAAGTGTTCCCTTTTCACCACACCCACACCAACATTGATTTTTTTTTTTTTTTTTTAATTATGGCCATTCTTGCAGTAGTAACGTATCACATTGTGGTTTTGATTTACATTTCTCTGATCATTAGTGATGTTGAGCATTTTCTCATATGTGTGTTGGCCATTTGTATATCTGCTTTTGAGAATTGTCTATTCATGTCCTTAGCCCACTCTTTGATGGGATTGTTTGTTTTTTTCTTGCTGATTTGTTTGAGTTCTTTGTAGATTCTAGATATTAGTCCTTTGTCAAATGTATAGATTGTGAAGATTTTCTCCCAATCTGTGGGTTGTCTGTTAACTCCACTGATTATTTATTTTCTGTGCAGAAGTTTTTCAGCTTAATTAAGTCCCATATATTGATGTTTGTTTTTGTTGCATTTGCTTTTGGGTTTTTGGTCATGAAGTCTTTGCCTAAGCCAATGTCTAGAAGTGTTTATCCAATGTCATCTTCTAGAATCTTAATGGTTTCAGGTCTTAGATTTAAGTCTTTGATCCATCTTGAGTTGATTTTGTATAAGATGAGAGATGAGGATCCAGTTTCATTCTTCTATATGTGGCTTGCCAATTATCCCAGCTCCATTTGTTGAATAGGGTGTCCTTTCCCCACTTCACGTTTTTGTTTGCTTTGTTGATCAGTTGGCTGTAAGTATTTGGCTTTATTTCTTGGTTTTCTATTCTGTTCCATTGGTCTATGTGCCTGTTTTTATACCAGTACCATGCTGTTTGGTGACTATGATCTTATAGTATTTAGTTTGAAGTCGGGTAATGTGATGCCTCCAGATTTTTTCTTTTTGCATAGTGTTGCTTTGTCTGTATGAGCCGTTTTTCGGTTCCATATGGTTTTTGGAATTGTTTTCTCTAGTTCTGTGAAGAATGATGGTAGTATTTTGATGGGGATTACATTGAATTTGTAGATTGCCTTTAGCGGTATGGTCATTTTCACAATATTGACTCTATCCATCCATGAGCATGGGATGTGTTTCTGTTTGTGCTGTCTATGATGTCTTTCAGCAGTGTTTTGTAGTTTCCCTTGTAGAGGTCTTTCACCTCCTTGGTTAGGTATATTCTTAAGTGGTTTTTTTTTTTTTTTTTTTTTTGCAGCTCTTGTGAAAGGGATTGAGTTCTTGATTTTATTCTCAGCTTGGTCACTGTTGCCTATATTCCTGTTGTGCACATGCCACGCACAGTGATGCTAATGGTTTCAAATGTGCTGCATTCAATAATGAAATGGTTCAAAAGCACAAACTACCTCTGCACATATGCAAAATGACGCTTGAGCACCTAAAGGGCAGAACATTGCTCACTCATTCTCCAACTGTGACTCTAGAAATATGTGTAAATAAGCCAGCCACAGAGATTGCAGGCTACATTCACGACTGCTCTCTTCTACATGGAAATGATTATAATCATTAAACAACAACTGTTACTATCAGCTTCATCAGCAACAGTGATGATCCTTCCCCCACTCTTACTGAAATGATAATCACTGTGTTTCCCCAGCTTCCAAAGCAGAGACAGGTTTTTAGAATCATGTTTAATTCATCTTCCTCTTGTTACAGTTCCCTCCTGTGCTTTTATCACACACAGGAATGCCCACACACGTAGGCACTGACTAGAGTCACTCAGAGGACTCTCTTAGGGGAGATTGGAATGCTGAGTGGTTGTCTCACAAATCCTTAGTCTCTGAATTCTCTGTCTGCCTATGCCTGCTCAGGAGAAGCTTGAAAAGAGACTTTGGGGTCCAACACTTCTAACCTCAAGTTTGTCATTTGAACAAATTGCTGTGTCCAAACTTAAAACTCTCTGCCTCCATTTCCTCAGTTGTAAAATGGGAATCATAATGGAACCAACCACAGAGAGCAGGGCATCAAACTTTCTCTGCAAAAGGCTAGAGAATAAATATTTTCAACTTTGGAAGCCTCAAGTTTTCCATCTCAATGACTCCACCCAGTTGTTGTAGTAGAGAAGCAGCCACCACCGATACATAAATAAATGTGTATAGCTGTGCTCCAATAAAACACTGAAGTTTGAATTTATGTGATTTTTGTATGCCACAAAAATCTTATATATCTTTTGATTTTTTTCAACCATTTAAAAATGTAAAACCTATTCCTAGACCAAAGGCCATATGAACATAGGTGGTGACAAGGTGTGGCCTGCAACCTGTTGTAGAGACCGGGATGAGGATAACGTGCGTTCATGACTGCAGAGCGCTCTGCAGCCTGCTGAGACCTGTGGACTGAGTGCATAGGAGTTATTGTTACTCTAAAATGCAGGGAAGAAATCAACATGGTTAAAGTCAAGTCCTTCAATGTTACCTTGCCTTTTACCTTGGTTGAAAGAGTGAGGGGGCACTGTCATCTCCCAGGCAGGAGTGAGGAAGAAGTGGGCATGAGACAGGTGTGTATATGAAGAGATATTTGGCAGCCTTGGCATCTAAAGGACAGCTTTGCTGCCTGAGCCAAGCGTACAGTGACCTAAACATTTTAGCCATAAGGTTAGCAAGAACATATGAAACTGAAGGCAAGAGACCCAGGAACCTCTTTGCTGCTGATGTTGTACAGCTAGCCAGACCCTTGGAGTCATGTTGGTAGGTGTAAATCAATATGTAGAAATAACAACTGTAACAGCAAAGTTCAACTACTTATATAACTTGGTATTGAGATTTTATACTACAAAGTCGCATCCAAAAATCAGGTACTATAAAGGCTCTCTCACCAAAGGGAGACATGAACAAAGCCTTCCTACCCACTTTCCCCACACTTGAACCACCTCTAGTACTCACATACGGAGCATGGAACCCCATGCCCATCATGGTTATCATTCAGATGCTCATGCTGCCAACATGTGTAGTTTTGAGTTGTGTGGGCCTTTAAGAAAGAATGCGGGCATTCCTGAAGGAGGAAGGAAGCCCCTGGAAGTACTGCCCCAGAGATATAAGGACTTCCCCCAGGAGAGGCTCCCTACTCCTTCTGCTTCCTCCACTACCCCTGTCACACTACCCTCCTTCCCATGAGGAGTGCTAGGTACTCCCTGAAACCCCTGCACACACTACTGCATCCAACCAAAATGATGGCAGTGTTGCCACCAATCATCGCATAAGCATAAAGTTAAGAATTAGAAATCTATGGCTTGTCAAATGTGTACACCATTTAGAACTGCATGCTATAAAATTAAGGCTTTTGTCATTACTATTGTTACTGTCCTCTCCTTCCATATTGGGAAACAAAGAATGAGCACATCATGGGAACTATTTTTAGCCTCAAATTGCATTAACTTTCCAGGAGAAGGATCAAATATAAAAATTTTGATGAAACGATTGAACTTGGGAGAATAACAGATACCTGGCCCAACCTAATGAGCTGTCTCTCGAATAAGGTAAACAGGTGTCCAAAGCTGGAGACCCTCCATGGCTGAAACAAGAATCATAGCTGCTCTTCCTGGAAAGAAACTCTGGGGAGAAGAAAACTGGGAAGAACAAAGGCATCCAAAACTAAACCATAGTACTTAGGGACTTTGTACTTTTTTATTTATGTAATGAGCTGTGTTCAGTTGTATGTTTTGCTTTTTTTTGTAAAGAAAATGGCATTTGAACGTCCACCTCTGCTCTAAAAAGAGCATCTTAATCCTACTGAGAAAGCATTTATTATGAATCCATAACATGCATAATCTTTTATACAAAGCCATGGAGCAGGTGAAGAAATTTTCCAAACCCAATGCTGGAGATTATGATTAGACAAGTATGGGTACACAAATGAGGATGATGGGATAGGCTGCCCCTCATTCTGGAGGCAGGGTTTCAGCCACAACAGGGATTGGAAGAAATGAATTGTGCAAAGCTTTACTGTCAAAAGCATGTGACCAAGGTCAGCAAAAAAGAACAATGTACGCAAAGGGGGCTGGAGGTAGTAAGCTAAAGAAAGAGGCTAAAGAAACATGCTGAGGAGTACAGGAGGTCTAAAAAACCCATATCCACCTAGAACCTCGGAATGGAACCCTATTTGGAAATAGAGTCTTTGTAAATGTAATTGACTAATTAATTACAATGAAGTCATACTAGGTTAGGGTGGTCACTAAATCCATTGACTGATATCTTTATAAGAGAAAGGAGAGTGAGACTTTGACACAGGGCACAGAGAAACATAAGGAGACCCCATGTGAAGATGGAGGCAGAGTGTAGAGTGAGGCAGCTACAAGCCAAGGAAGGCCAAGGACTGCAGGGAACCAGCAGAAGCCAGAAGAAGCAAGAAGCATTCTTCCCCACGCCTTCAGAGGGAGCGTGGCCCTGCTGACACCTTAGTTTCAGACTTCTGGCCTCCAGAACTGTAAGCAAATAGATTTCTATTGTTTTAAGCCACCCATTCTGTGATACTTTCTTATGGATGCCCAAAGAAACTAACACACTGAGCAAGGGGAAAACTGGAAGGACAAATAGAGTTGAGAGTCAAGCATCCAAGCTGGCCTCATGAGTATTGAGACCTGTGGCTTTACACCACAGCAAAATCAACGCTCTTGGATCTCTCTCTCTCCCTCTCTCTCTCTCTCTCTCTCTATCTATCTATCTCTATCTCAATTTCCTACTGACAAAAAATCATTCATTAGCAAGAGAGCTCTTTGTTGGATTAGCCCCAAGGGGGATGTTGGAACGCTAAGGAATGAGACATAAACATGAAGTATCAAGACTATCACCATCAGAGTCAGGAATTCCATGCCAGCCCAGGTTTCCAGGGAGTGCCATCACAACTGCTGAGCACCATTGTCATCAGCCAGCAGCAACTTGACTCAGTACTGCTGTTATGGCTGAATTGTATGCATGTGTTATGCAGAGGCTGGGGGTCCTCCCTACCCTGATTTGCATGCAGAAGCCATTTCCAAGCACCCCTGCCCCTTCAGGGTGCTTGGCAGCAGCACAGTCTCTGGTAAATAGGGCAAGAATAGGATCTTAACTACCTTGCTATGCTAATCAGGTCTCAGACAGGCACCAGGCAGGATTAAGTGGAGAGCTTGTTTAGAAGAGTAAGTGAGCTTTCTTTCATCTCAGTCTCTATTTCTATAGAACATGCTTAATGCATATGCACCCTACTTCCTTCTTCCTTCCTTCCTTTCTTCCTTTTTCCTTCCTTCCTTCCCTCCTTCCTTCCTTCCCTCCCTCCTTCCTTCTTTACTTCCTCCCTTTCTTCCCTCCCTCCTTCCTTCCTTCTTTACTTCCTTCCCTCCTTCCTCCCTTCCTTTCTTGTTTTGCATACAGATTTCTCTCCTTTTGTTTATTTTATTTTCATTACCAAATCATATCAGAATATATTCTCATGGTAAAAGATATGAGTGTAACATAACTATATATAATAAAATGCGAAAGCCTCATGTCCCTATATTCCACTCTGTTCCCCAGAGGTAACCACAGTTAAGTATACATCTTTCCAGTCCTTCTTCCATGCACTATATAGTCACACAAAATAATTCTACTTTTATATAAAAGTATCATTCTTCATGTGGCATTTTAATCTGATTTTTAAACTCAACAATATATCTAATAAGCCTTTCCATGTCAATAATACATGTCTGCCTGTTTTTTTAAATGACTATGTATACACACATAATTTATCCTTGCAAAACTTACTGGCATTTTTATTGCTTTCTCCATGTTATAAGTAATGCTGTAATAAACATCCTTACATAATATGCACCTGTGAGTGAATACATTTTGCTATAGATAGATTTGTAGAAATTGATTTGCTGGACCAAGAGACATAGGCATTTTTAATCTTGAAAGATACAACCAGATTACCCTCCAAAGCGGCTTTATCAGTTTATACACTCTCACCAGAAGTGGTACCCTCATCCTCATCAACTGGATATTATCAATAATTACAATTTTCTCAGTATAGGAAATAAAAATATCTTATTCTAATTTGCATTTCCTTCGTAGCTAATGATATTGAGCATCTGTTTGTGAGCTTCTTGGTCATTTATTTTTATTCCTTGTCTGAGTCTTTTGCATATTTTTATATTGAGTGGTTCATCTGTTGGTTTGTAGCATCATACATAATACATTCTGCATATTTCTACTCATTATATGTTTGGCAAATGTTCTTCCTGTTATATTCCCTGTGGTTTAATTTGCTTTACAGTCATTCATTCAACAAACATTTACTAAGAATCTACTCTGGTTGGGTGCGGTGGCTTACGCCTGTAATCCCAGCACTTTGGCAGACTGAGGCGGGGGCGTCATGAGGTCAAGAGATCGAGACCATCCTGGTCAACATGGTGAAAATTCATCTCTACTAAAAATACAAAAAATAGCTGGGCGTGGTGACATGCATCTGTAGTCCCAGCTACTCAGGAAGCTGAGGCAGGAGAATTGCTTGACCCGGGAGGCGGAGGTTGCAGTGAGCCGAGATCATACCACTGCACTCCAGCCTGGGCGACAGAGCGAGAAAAAAAAAAAAATTCTACTCTGCAAATAAAGTATTCTAGTTCAAAAGTTTAGCTTTTGCACAAATTTGTCAGGATTTTGCTTCACTGTTTCTGGGTTTCATATTTTCCTCAGGAAGCCCTGGGCTACACCATGATTATAAAACATATTCTTAAATTTTTACCTAAAACTTTTATAGATTGGTAAACATATTTGGCTTTTGAGCACATCTAGAATTAATCCTGTGAATTGTGTGAGCAATGTCCTTTTTCCCAACCCCAAACAGGTGAAAAGACAATTCAAAAATCATGCCTTAAAAGAATGCCTTGAATAAAAATTTATCTGTCCCTTGTATAAAATACAATCTTTACCATAACCCATATTCCATAAATAATGGATTGGTGTGGGGACTGGGAACTGCTTTTTTTCTGTTCCACTGATTATTTTCCCATTTCTGGCTCTATATCTTAATTACTATATGTGTCTCTTACTATGTCTCCTTAAATTGCTATAGCTCACATGCCTTGATTTACTATCCAACAGAATAAGGACCCACCAGTGGTCTTTTTATGTATTTATAGGATAGCACTGAACATGTTGCCTTTGCAAATGAGTCTTAAGAACATTGTTAAATGCCGTAAAGAATCTCACTGAATTTTTAATTTGAGAACCATTGAATGTACATATTAATTTATGAAGAACTGACTTTATTAAGAATATTAACCAAAATATGAGATGTCTTCATTTTTTGAGCTTTTTATCTACTCTACAACAATGCTACAATAGGATTTCACAGTTTTAGTCATGCCAATCTGGCATGAATCTGTTAACATTTATTTATAAGACCTTTATTTTTACTTGTTACTGTTATTGTAAATAATAGCACTTTTCCCCCATCACATTGGAAAAACAGTTAGCACTTGTGCATAAGACAGCTATTGTTTTAGGATATTAATCTCATATCCAAAGAGAAAAGGCATTTGTTGTGGGTAGGGCATGGCTAGGGAAGGAAAGTGGAGAGCCTGGAGAGAGTTACAGAGGACAAAACCAAGTTTAGGACACCATTTGGATCTCTGAGAAGGATCCAGCATCCCTCAATACTACCGGCTTGGCTGAACAGAGTGAGGTGTAAGGGGCAAGATAAAAGGGACCCCAGGGTAGTTGTGGGAAACTCTTCTGTGCGGAACTCTGAAAATTTTACTGAAATTTTTGTACTGAAGAAATGGTGGCATGGTGTGTTTAGGCAGAGAGGAAGCCTAAGACAGCGTACACGAGTTTCTCTGAGGCTGAGTAGTTCCTGCCTGTCCAAGAGGTGAATACAGATGTGCGGAGTGCCAATGAGAAAGAGACTTGGAGTGCAGGCCACAAGAGGACAGCGTCTAGAGACTTGCATCCTGAGGCCATGGCAGGAACCACTGACCTCAGCAGCACACACCAACCCCACTCAAAAGTCAGGTGGGACCGGTTTCATCCAGAGAGGATGCAGTGGGGAAAGATGCCAACAACCTGAGACACACCGAGGAAGACTTGGGGAATGTACATGAGAGACAGGTCACCCTCACTACCCAGACAGTACATAAGTTTCTCTCGCCTCATGATGCCATTCTGGGGTGGAGAGAAAGGAAAAAGCTCTTCATATGGAAGAAAACAAAAGCCAGTATGGAGTATGGGTTTTCAAGCAATTACATTTAAATTATGTATTGACTGAGCAGTTTTCTGAAAGTTATCAAATTCTACACTAGCAGATCCTAGGCCAGGCTCTGTGGCTCTCGCCTGTAATCCCAGCACTTTGGGAGGCTGAGGCAGGCGGATCACCTGAGTTCAGGAGTTCAAGACTAGTCTGGCCAACATGATGAAACTCCATCTCTACTAAAAATACAAAAAAATTATGCAGGCATCGTGGCAGGTGCCTGTAATCCCAGCTACTCAGGAGGCTGAGGCAGGAGAATTGCTTGAACCCAGGAGGAGGTTGCAGTGAGCTGAGATTGTGCCATTGTACTCCACCATGGGCGACAAGAGTGAATCTCTGTCTCAAAAAACGAAAACAAAAAGTAAACTGGCAAATCCTGAGTTACCCTAAAGTGACAAGATTAAATGCTTTGCCCTCAAAGAAAGAAGAAAATCACAAGCAAGTTGAATTCAGTCATAGGAAAGCAATATTGCATTTCCGCACATGAGTCATAGTGTGTAACTGTAAAATTTTTTTCATGCTAATATAATTGAACAGCTACAAAAATCCTGTAGAACGTACATTATCTGTCCTCTTGATGTGTGCCACTTCATGTATACACATTGGGCCACATTCCACAGTTATGTAGTCAAGGCTAAAAACTCTAAGTTATAGCAGGGTGTAGTGGCATATGCCTGTAATCCCAGCTACTCAGGAGGCTGAGGCACAAGAATCGCTTGAACTCAGGAGGCGGAGGTTGCAGTGAGCCAAGATCATGCCACTGCACTCCAGCCTGGGTGACAGAGTGAAACTCTGTCTCAAAAAAAAAAAAAAAAAAAAAAATTCTTAGTGAGAAGTCACTGTCATGTTGCATAGCAACATCCCTTCATGAAAAGCAAGGACTCTGCAAAACCAAACATTCAAAAATATGCAATTCAGTTAACACTTTGTTTGAAGGCAAACTGTTATCTGAATACTCTTAAAGAAACAAAAAATGGATCAACATCTCAGTCCACATTTGTACCTATGGACATGGCAATGGCATAGAAAAATGAGAAGGGTATTCCCTCAGCACTGCCCAATCATGAAGCCCACCTGCATTTTTACCTAATAGGAAAGCAGTAATTAAAAGTTTGATTTTAAGGTTCTAATTCCAGGTAGAATGGGTTAATTGCACCCCACTCCATCTCTTTCACTGAATGCAGCTATAAAACCCAGCAGAATACATGCAGCAAGTATTCAAGGGCTCTGAAAAGTAAATAGTAGCAAGCAGATTGGAAAGGAAGATGAGAAGGCAAAGGACCCTGCTAAACTAGTGGTAAATTCACCAGGATTTTCCCTCCAGTATCCTCTGGACAGAAGCCAGGAGACACCTGAAAGTGGGCATCAGCTCCTAAAAAGAATACTCCAGAAGATGCTCCTAATTTTGTCTTGAGGAATAGAAAAGGAAGTGCTGGCTGCAACAGTAGGAACAGCAAATGTGCTGGAGATTTCTTTTCTGGAAAATCTTAAGTCTAATTTCTTTAATAGTTATAAGACTGCTCAAGTTATATATTTTATTTTGGGTGAGTTTTGCTAAATCATGGCTTTTGAGGAAGAGCTCTATTTCATCTAAGCAATCAAATTTCTGTGCCTAGAGTTGTTCTGTGGGATCTGTAGTAATGTCCCTTCTTTTGTTCCTGATATTGGTAATTTGTGTCTTCTCCCTCTTTTTTTTATCTCCTCCATTTTGCTAAAAATTCATCAGTTTCCTTGATATTTTCAAAGACTAGCTTCTACTTTTGTTGTGTTCTTCTATTATATATTGATAAACACAGCAACTTGGATGAATCTCAGAGCTATTATCCTGAGTAAAAGTTGATCTCAAAAATTACATCCTGTATGATTCCATTTACATTATATATTCAAAAAAGAAAACTATACTGGCATGAAACAGACCAGTAGTTGTGAGTGGTTGGAAGGCAGTGATGTCATCACAAAGGCATAGCACAGGCAGGTTTTTGGGTGATGAAAACAAGGACGCTGTCGGGTATCCTGTCTATGTTGGTGGTCGTGAAAATCTATATGAGTAAAGGCTCACAGAACTGCACACAAAAATAAAGAAATAAAGTCAATTTTACCATATGTTAATTAATTTTTTACTTTATTTATTATTATTATTATTTTTGAGACAGAGTCTCGCTATGTCACCCAGGCTGGAGTGCAGTGGCACAATCTCAGCTCACTGCAAGCACCGCCTTCCATGTTCACGCTATTCTCCTGCCTCAGCCTCCCGAGTAGCTGGGGCTGCAGGCTACGTTAATTTAAAGATTAAAATATTAGCATCTCTTCTAAGTTCAGAGGAGAAATAAGACTTCAATTTAAGAAACATCTTAATGTAAAAATGTATACCAAATTAAGTAACTGTGTAATTAATTAGCTTTTCAATTAAACAGACATTTCTCTTCCTTCATAAACTTGAAAAATAAATTTATCCCTATTTTCAACAAGTTTTGGGGAAACAAGCATTCTCAGGCAATATTTGTGGGAGACAGATTGTGTCATTTGTGTCATTCAATTTTTTGTAACATTTTGTGTCATTAGATTTAAATGGCTATAAGCTCCTTGACTAGACATTTATCACCAAGGAAATTTGAAATGTATGTATCTTTAGATCTACTTATTCTATTTCTAGGATTTCTTTTTTTTTTTTTTTTTTCTTTTTGAGACAGAGTTTGTACTTGTTGCCCAGGCTGGAGTGCAGTGGCGCAGTCTCAGCTCACTGCAACCTCCGACTCCCTGGTTCAAGCGATTCTCCTGCCTCTGCCTCCCAAATAGCTGGGGTTATAGGTACGTGCCACCATGCCCAGATAAGTTTTGTATTATTAGTAGAGCCAGGGTTTCACCATGTTGGCCAGGATGGTCTCGATCTCCTGACCTCGTGATCCACCTGCCTCGGCCTCCCAAAGTGCTGGGATTACAGGCATGAGCCACCACACCTGGCCCATTTCTAGGAATTTTTAGCACAGATGTACTTTCACAAGATGCAATGCTGTATACAGCATGTTTATTGCAGTATAATTTACAATAGCAAAATACCAGAAACCACCAAAACCACCTTGATCTCCATTAATAAATACATTATAGGCCAGGCGCAGTGGCTCACACTTGTAATCTCAGTTCTTTGGGAGGCCAAAGTGGGTGGATCACCTGAGATCAGGAGTTCAAGGCCAGCGTGGCCAATATGGCGAAACCCTGTCTCTACTAAAAGTACAAAAATTAGCTGGGTATGGTGGCACGTGCCTGTAATCCCAGCTACTCAGAGAGACTGAGGCAGGAGAACAGCGTTAACCAGGGAGGCAGAGGTTGCAGTGAGCCAAGATCATGCAACTGCACTCCAGCCTGGGCTACAGAGTGAGACTCTGTCTCTAAACAAATAAATAATATACATGCATACAATTAACTCAGAAAACCATTTTTTAAATGAGGCCAATCATTAATTACTGATATTTTTAAATTTCTAAAATTAATCAAGAAAAAATAACAAGATGAAGAACAATATACAGAGATTGATCTCATTGCTGTTTATCAAAGGACATATATGTTGGGGGATTGTATACATTCATAGAAATTCTTGGAAGGATCTACAAAATATTGTTTGCAATTGTTATTTCTTTGGGGTGAGCTTGATATAGGGGGAGGAGCAAGGAAATAGTTTTTGTCTTCATTTTAAATCTTTCTAAACTTTGAAAAAACACAAACATGATTTTTTTTAACTGGTAAAAAATAATAACGCCTTTGTAAAGGGTTTGTTAATCAGGATAGCTGACCTTCAGCCAACCCTGAGAAACATCATTCCTGTGAACATCCATAGTCAGAAGGATCTTAATAGGGTCAGAGAGAAGGACCTGAAGGTCCATCATCCTCTGAGTGAGAAACAGTTCCTCCAAGGAATTCTGCAGCCCTTGCCTACTGAAAGGTGATACGAGCATAAAAGGATGAAGCCACTGGGGCTCTGTGACCAGACTCTTTGGATAAATTCATGGACGAGTCCTCAGGGTTGGACTTGGTTTCTCTGGATTAATAATATAAAAGCCCTAGTTTAAAAATTTTCTAATTTACAGTAAAGTTAATATTTCTAGGGCATATGTACAAGAACACAGAAATTCTTCAAACCGAAAGACATCATCAACAACAACAATCAAACTAGGTTTGTGATCTTGAGAAAATTACATAATTTTTTGTTCGGTAATGTCTTTAGCAATACAACAGGGATTGGGTGGTGGGTAAGACCCTTGCAGTCCTAGAATCAGTGAGTTTACCCTCTCTGGTTCAGACACTGAATTTTACACAATTCTATTTTCCAGATTCAGATTTCATTTGTCATTAGATTAAAACTGACCAGTAGTCAAATGCCAATCTTTACACCATTCTAATAAAACATTATGTGTTTTAGGGGGGGTGCAGTGGCTCATGCCTGTAATCCCAACATTTTGGGAGGCAGAGGGGGGCAGATCACCTAAGACCAGAAGTTCGAGACCAGCCTGGTGAACACGGTGAAATCCAGTCTCTACTAAAAACACAAAAATTAGCCACGCACAGCAGTGCGCACCCATAGTTCCAGCTATTCGGGAGGCTGAGGCCCAAGAATTGCTTGAACCTGGGAGGCGAGATTGCAGTGAGCCAAGATTGCACCACTGCACTAAAGCCTGGGTGACAGAATGAGACCCTGTCTTTAAAAACAAATTATGCATTTTAGTTGGTTGTTCAGATTTGCTGTTTTATAGAGACAATGCTCTTAAACACTAAATTTCTCACAAGTTTTAAACTTCTCACAAAGTTTAATTTTTGCTTCTATTAAGTATTGAAATGCCTTCAAAGATAAATTTCTGTTTCAAAACTGGATATGGCTTAAGGACAAAAGGAAAATATTGCATGGCATTTATTTAATAAGAACCAAAGTCAAAGAACCATTTAGTATACTGGAAAATAGTCTAAATATTTTCAAATATATAAACAAAAATGTCAACATTCTGCAGTTAAAGAACAAAAGCCAGGAATCAGCAATTTTTTTCTCAGGCATTTTAGCTCATTCTCATTGTCCTGCATATCATACTATATGCAGTCTCCTAGGTACTACTTTTTTTTTTTTTTTTTTTTTTTTTTTGAGATGGAGTCTCGCTCTGTCACCCAGGCTGGAATGATGCAGTGGCATGATCTCTGCCCACTGCAACTGCCACATCCTGGGTTCAAGCGATTCTCCTGCCTCAGCCTCCCAAGTAGCTGGGACTACAGGCACGTGCCACCACACCCAGCTAATTTTTGTATTTTTAGTAAAGATGGGGTTTCACCATGTTGACCAGGATGGTCTCAATCTCTTGACCTCGTGATCGCCCACCTCAGCCTCCTAAAGTGCTGGGATTACAGGCGTGAGCCACCGTGCCCGGCCTGTCCTACTACTTCTATTTGGATGTACATCCTAACTCTGTTTCGGTCTTGCCCCAATTCTGCTCCAGCCCCACCCCAACTCTGTTCCAGCCTTGCCAGAGCAGCCTGGCCTCCCTGGACTTTCCACACCCACTGCTGCACTTGTGTAATCTGAACCATCCTTCCTCACTAGCCAGAGTTTGCCCTTGAAGGATGGAAGAGGGAGGGGAAGGAAAAGAAAAGGACCGAGGGAAGGAGGAATGGGAAGGGACGAAGAGAAGGAGAGAGGGACGGGGAGCAGGGAAAAAGAAGAAAGTTAAAGAAGAGATACGCTGGCTGCTAGTTTGTAGTCCACGTTCAGTTTCTTCCTTCTTTCACCTGAAAACCCTGCCCAGAATAATTTCTTCATATTCAAAAAAGGAAGGAATCCCTTGAATGATGACAAGTGACATAATATGCATTCACCTAACCTCTGATGAGAAACTGATTTATCACCTGCATTTCAGAGCCCTGGGAAAGTGGATGTGGAGGGATAAGTGGATTTAGGGGCAGGCAGTAAGCTTCTGAGGTGCATTTCAGAAGTTCCCCTCCAAACCATAAATAAAAGCAGGTTGGCTACAGTCTGGCATGAGTGGCCAGAACAAAACATCATGTCACCCAGGATTACCAATGAATACCCTCCTCATAGGGTCCCAGGTGGACAACCAGGGGGTGCTTAGAGCTCACTGGTAAAAAAAAGAAAAAAAGAAAAAAAATGTTCAGAACATCGGAGATTTAAAACAATTGCCCAGAAAAAAAGAAATGTTTTTCATTTTAGGGAGTTCAAGGAATGGAAAAGAATGATACAGTCTTCAGCAAAGTCATTGGTAAAATTTTAGTTTCCAAACACATCTGCTTCTCCCATCTTCCATAATACTGCACCCCCTCCCACACTTAACAACTGACTAGCAACCCTCATAATGAAAAGGAACCAGGTACCTGGTGATTGTATTTAAGAGGTATTTAACCATCCAATTCCAAAGCCCCTGTTCAAATATCAAATATGAGGGCAAGATGGTGGGGGGGTGGGGGGGGAAATGCCCGGGAGACTGTAGGATGCTGGTGCAGGGGAGGGTCATAGAAAAAGAGGGGAGAAGATACAGAGCTCTCCTGGGGAGACAGACGCCCCCACTCCCCGCAACACCTCTTCAACTCTGTTTTTCCCCTGGCAGGAGGAAGTTTGTCAGGGAAGAATATCATCTTTGGACACATTGTAGCAAAAGTGAAGTCACAGATTGACACTTACATTTCATTTGCTTGAAGATGGACTTGTTAGGTTCAAGCCAGTGCTAGAGAGGGGGAAAAAAAAAAAAAGCAGAGATCAGGGGTCAAATTGCTGGACCATACAATGCATACCTAATTACTAAAAGGAATTCCAAAGTACAGCCTCAGTTTCCACAGACACTCGTCAGCATTCCACACTCTAAAGACTGACATAAACAACTTGGCAATAATCATAGCACAGACAAGGATATAAATTACAGACTTAACATTTTCCAAGTAATATGTGAGTCAGACAGTTGCTAGGAGAGAAGGACAAGAGAGAGAATATGCACTCAAATGGGATGTTCTGGTACCCCCAATTGACTCCTAGGTGATTCTTTGAGCTCCATGGTTCTGTGAAAGTCACAGATGGCTAAAGACATTTAGTATTTGACATCCACGACCTGAAAGAATCACAGTCCAAGGCAGCATCAGGATCCAGTCCTGCTTCCGGGACAAATTCCCTTAAGAGGAATATTGGGTCAAGCTGGCATTAGCCCTATCGCATGCAGAGGCAATTCTTCCTTTACAGTAGGGAGAAGCAAATGATCTTAAATATCTCGTTTCCAGAGGCCTGAGGTCATCAAGTAGAAAAATCAGTTCTATCACAAAATAAAGAAGCCCAAAGACGTGGGGCACTCAGAACCGTGTTACTGTCAGGCATTTGAAGTAGGCACCATGCTGGTCCCGGTGGCTGGCCCTCTCTGCAGCACATACAAAGATCACTTCGACATGCTGAGAGCTGGGCAGCTTTCGAGATCACTAACCATGAGATCCCTGAAGCTGCTCAAGGAATGTCACTTAGAGTCACTTTATACACCTGTAGTTTAGAGATGATACGGGGGGTGTCCTGGGGTAGCCATCCTGAGGTCAGGGAGCTCTCCTTCTGGAGGCGCCCCACCTGCTTGATGCTGGAGAGGAAATCGGAAGAGCAAACTTACCGTTCATTGAGCTCTTGCACCTCACTCTATCTCCTTTGTGTTATCCAGGAAGCCTCAGGTCCTGTGCTGTCCATATTCTTTGATGTACATGCATAACCATAATAAGAGCTAGTATTTGTTGAGTGCTTACTAAATGCCAAGTGCCATTCAAACGTTTCCATGTGCTATCTTATGTAGTCCTCCCTACCACTCCACTTATAAATAAGAAGACTGGGGCTCAGGATGTTAAACAGCTTGCCTAAGGTCACTCTGCTGATAAACAGTGATTAGAAACCACTGAGGGCGTCAGATCTCTGCAGTCTTCAAAAACAATAATGGGAGTCTTATAAGTGTTTCAACGTTATGGAAAGTCTAACAAAACAAACAAACAAACAAAAAAAACAAGATATATTTACCCCTGATCACGTTGCACAGACAAACTGAAAAAACAAATCTTTTTGCTTCTGGCTAAAATTATATCAACTCATTTGGGGATTCTCGTTATGGCCTTCTAATTAGAAGTTATATAGTTATAACTGAACAGTGGAAGACTCATTGATTATAGCACTTACTAGCTATAAACCTTGTACAAGATGCTTAATCTCTCTGTGTCTCGGTTTCCTCAACTATAAAATGGGAACAGTAATGACACCCACCTCTTAGGGCTGTTGCGAGGATTTAAAAGTTAACAAATGTAATATACACAGTGCATGAAATGTGAAAATACTAAATAAAATGATTGTTGAGGGCCGATGCAGTTCTTATTACTTAATAGGTACAGTTCCATTGTTAGACCACATCTTTCAATATATGTGCTTCATGGAGAAGAATAATAAAAGAGGCCCCTGGTGGTTAAATTACTTTTCTAGAAATAAATGAATAGTATCATTTAGAACTAAGGTAAGAAAACAAATAGCAGCAAGAGATCAAGACTTACTGCAATTGTTTTGCAGAACAGAATCACCAGTTATTTTGCTAATAAAGTCTGAAATATAAATATGTTTTCCAAATTCTCCTTGTTTGGCATTCTTCGAACTCCTCGGCCCTTTCTTGCCTAACTTCAGCGTGCTTCTCCAACTTGTCTCTGACTCCAGGGTGCCAAGTCAGTTTCATTTTGTGTACCCACACCAGGGCTGTGAGGAGGATTCCAAAACCAGGGTCAGGCTCTGAGAGAATGAGTGCCATAATGGACTGGCTATGTCTACCACGCCACTATAGATTGGCAGTGTCTGCCATGGAGGGGACAGGGAGCATGTAAAGCATGCCTGCAAGGTATTTGCCATCTGTGTCCTAAATAAATTATTTACTCTAAATAAACTGGCCTCCTTGTTGTCCTAAGAAATACACATTGCAGTTTCAGATCAGTTTCTATCACCCTTTTCCTCTTAGCCTATTCACACCCTACATTTGCTTTTCAGACCTAGTGTATCTCAGTTACCCATTTCTACAAGGTGATCTCTGCACACTTTTCCAGGACAGCTATTCCTCCCCAAAGGGAGAGTCATGAGGTATAGAGTCCTAGGAAAAATAAGCCAGCAATAACGTTTCAAGGAATTATAGGAAATCATTTCTTCAAAGAGGGCCAAGTTCAATTTGTTAGTATTCATTAAATCACTAACACAGAAACAGAAAACCAAATAGCAATACCACATGTTCCCACTTATAAGTGGGAGCTAAATTATGAGACTACATGGACACATAGAGGGGAACAACACACACTGGGGCCTATCAGAGGGCGAAGGGTGGGACGAGGGAGAGGATCAGGCAAAATAACTAATGGAAACTTGACTTAATACCTGTGTGATGAAATAATCTATACAACAAACCCCTAAGACACAAGTTTACCTATATAACAAACCTGCACATGTACCCCTAACTTAAAAGTTAAAAAAGACCAGGCACGGTGGCTTGCTCTCACCTGTAATCCCAACATTTTGGGAGGCCAAGGTGGGTGGATCACCTGAGATCAGGAGTTTGAGACCAGCCTGGCCAACATGGGGAAACCCTATCTCTACTAAAAATATAAAAATTAGCCTGGTGTGGTGGCAGGTGCCTGTAATCCCAGCTATTCAGGAGGCTGAGACAGGAGAATCCCTTGAACTCAGGAGGTGAAGGTTGCAGTGAGCCAAGATGGCGCCATTGCACCCCAGCCTCGGTCACAAGAGCAAGACTCCATCTCAAAAACAAACAAACAAACAAACAAAAAACCTGACAGGCCCATGGACCAGCAATTTCTTTATTCTCCAACTCACCCATGCAAACAAAGAGGTACCCAACAAGAATCTTCGCTGCAATATTATATAAAATTACAAAATATTAGAAATAACATTAATGGTCATCATCAGGAAAATGGGTAAATAGACTGTGGTCTGTTCATATTCTGGATGATTCTGCAGCAGTGTTTTATATGAGGGAGATCTTTATGTGTAGCATGGACAGATCTCCTAGGCATATTGTGGGATACAAAAAGTGAACTGAAAAATGTATCATTATACCTGCAATCAGTTCTCAAATTGTGCACTAAATCACCCCAGAGAAACACAGCCATAGTAGACATCAGTCAGCGCCATGTGAATTATGAACTCGAAGGAGTACACAGTTCCAACATTAGATTGTGCTATATTCCTTTATTTTTTTTTTTTTTTCTGGCAGGGCTTTCTATGTTGCCCAGGCTGGTCTCAAATGCCTGGGCTCAAGCAATCCTCCCACCTTGGTCTCCCAAAGTGCTAGGATCACGGACATGAGCCAACACACCTGGCTGTGCTATATTCCTTTTGATGTCATATGTATATATGGTATCAAATATATATATTTTTTGCAAAGCTTGGTTTCTAGCAGTTGCTGTGATAATAAGCAAGTATCACACAGAAATAGGTGTGCAACAAGCAATGAGCATGGTGGTCTGTCCAATATGATCCTAGGAGTGCCCAACAGGCACCCATTATTAAGCACTTGTGTTTGTTTAAGAATGAAATGAAAATACCATTTTTTCTGCAATTTATATGTATAATGCTTTACATAACTACTAAGATTTTAGGACATAACTACTTGTTTGGATCTAACTCTTATTAGATGAAACTATCAGGTATTCTCCTGGCCTATGGAGGCCACAAAATAATCACTAAGATACTAAGCCAGAAATTGAGGAAGTTTGGGAGGCTTTGAACAACTTCACCATATATTTAATATGTTTTCTTTTTAAATAAAAAGTACAAACATTACCATATATTCAGAAAATATATACATAAGCATCTAAATACATTTGTAAAGATCCAAAATGATAGGAAGTAAAACGAGACTAATGGGAGGATAAAAGGAGTGGGGAACACACGTTTAGGAGTGTTAGCCAAAGAAAACCATGGCTTCAGTATTTTCCATGATGTTTTAACTTTAACTTTTTTACATGTACTGGTGCATGATACAGTTGGGATGTGTGTCCTCAACCAAATCTCATGTTGAACCGTAATCCCCAATGTTGGAGGTGGGGCCTGATGGGAAGTGATTGGAGCATGGGGGCAGATTTCTCATTAATGGTTTAGCACCTTCCTCTTGGTGCTGTGCTTGTGATAGTGAGTTCTTGCAAGATCTGGTCATTTAAAAGTGTGTGGCGCCTTCCCCCTCTCTCCTGCTCCTGCTCCCACTGTGTGAGATGTCTGCTTGCCTTTGGTCATCCACCATGACTGCAAGCTCCCTGATGCCTCCCCAGAAGAAGATGCTGGCGCCATGGCTCCTGTACAGCCTTCCGAACCATGAGCCAACTAAACCTGTTTTCTTATAAACTACTCAGTCTCAGGTATTTCTTTATAGCAATGCAGGAACAGCCTAACACAGTACATTACACAAATAATTAAAAATCTATTTTTTAAAAAAAGACGGCTAATGTCTACTCAGAGGATGAAAGTAGATTTCATGTAAATTAACCTGAAGGAGTTCATACATGATAGGCAGATATCAAACCCAGCTGAGCACCCAGGGTTGACACTGTGGTCAGATCCAGGAGCCAGCAGGCCTAGATTCAAATCTGAGCCCTAACACTGACAAGCTGTGGACTTTGAGAAAGTTCCCTGGTTTCCTCACTTACAGCATCATCAGGAAGTTTAAATGGGTTAATTCATGAAGAAGGCCTTAGAACAGAGCTTGGTGTATCATGAAGGCTCTACAGCACTGGCTGTTTCCACCCTTAGGCTCCATGAAAGAAACTTCTCACTTGGTACCATGGCAATTTGATACCATGGCAGTTTCCATGAGTCTAACTGTGTCCTTCCTTTTTTTTTTTTTTTTGAGACAGAGTCTTGCTCTGTCACCCAGGCTGGAGTGTAGTGGCACAATCTCAGCTCACAGCAGCCTTCGGCTCACTGCAGCCTCTGCCTCCCAGGTTTAAGCAATTCTCCCACCTCAGTCTCCAGAGTATCTGGGACTACAGGCACAGGCCACCATGCCTGGCTAATTTATATATATATTTTAGTAGAGATGGGGTTTCACCATGTAGGCCAGGCTGGTCTCAAACTCCTGACCTCAAGTGATCCACCTGCCTCGGCCTCCTAAAGTGTTGGGATTAACTGTGTGAGCCACCACGCCCAGCCTAACTTTGTGCTTCTCTTCCTCCCCAACTCCCCATCTCACTCTCCCTGCTGTTCAACATGAGGAGATCAATTATCTACACAATTGCAATACCAGCTGTTAGCCCTTTGCCTCTCTCTTCATCTCCTTCCTCTCTCTCCTCTCTTTTCTCATTCTTCCAATTAGAGTTATGAGTTTGCCAGTGAAGTGTAGTCTGGACTACACCAATAACTCCTGCTATTATTGGAGGTAAAGATGGATTACACTTTAGGGAAAAAATAACCACCATGATGTGGCATGCTTGGTAATTAGATTTAAGGCTTAGAACATTTATTGCATTGCTATTTTCCTTTTGATTGCTACTTGGAATATATGCTGTTCTGATATTTTTAAGTCTTTCTCCTTACTGGAAACTGAGTTTCCCTAAGACAGGCAGAAAGGAGAACCTGGTAACCAAATATCTGAATTTCTGGCTAATTTACTGTAACCGAAATCCTCTTTTCCTCAACTCTCATATAGAATAAAATTTCCAAAGGCTATAAGGAAGCTAAGACCCCATCACTGATTCTACAAAATGAACTAGAGGAGCAAGATGAACCAGTGGATGCACCCCTTAGTACGATTTGAAGGTACCAGGAAGGCATCAGCAGCAGATACTTTCAAGCCCCCCAGTAGCCTGACGCTTTTTAGGAAAGCTGCCCTCAGTTTACTGGAGTCCACCATGGGGTAGAGAATTGAAACTTCCTACCCCATCTCACCCTTCACAAACCAGGGTAGCTCTTAACTAATGACTATCAGATGTGGTAGTATAAACACCTCTGCTCCCTCACCCCTTGGATGGGACAACTCTAAGGCATGGCCTACACTGATTCCAGAACTTCCCTATGGGATTGAGCCCAAAATACCCTCTACATGACTTTGCCCAGCATTACACACTTACTTGACCTCCTTCCCCTCCCTCCTCTAATCCTCTACTGCCCTACAAGTCTTTTCCTAGAAACACTTCCTAACAAATCACTTAAACAGAAATTTTTATCTCAAGTTCTGCTTCTTCAAACCAGACCTAAAACAGCCTCCCTAACTCTCCACTAAAAGCTGTCTTCCATGGTGTTTAAAATCCTTTCCCTGGGGATTTATTCCCTTTGCCTCAAGCTTAAACCCTGGAAACTGCAAAGCCCCTGTGAAAGATTCCAGTTTTAACAGATTTGCAGAATTATTGAAATCTACCTGACCATATTTCAAGAATTTTCTTAGAACAAATTTATTTTGGTTGAGAGTAGTTTCAAGAGAAAGAAGATGAGCTACACAAAGGGGGTGAAAAGCAGAGAGATTCCTAAACCTATGTTTTGGTTTCCTTATCTGTAATCTTGGTGGAGATGGTGGGAGGCTGATTCCAGAACTCCTGAGATTCCTTGTTCTAACAGTCCACAGTCTATGAACCTGAAGGATGAGGATATTGAAAATGTATGTTTCTTTCTTTGTAATTTTGCTAGGTGCAGCTACACTTAGCCCTGAGAGATCATTTTTCTCTACCTCATCATACAAATGGTGCGTATCTTTCATATATTCTCATTTTGGCTTGGTTGGGGAAAAAGAAGGTGGGTGTGAGGCAGTAATTTGTGACTAAGAAGATTGATTTTTAATTTAGCCACTGCTAAGACCAAAAAAAATTGCATCTAAAAGTAAACAATATAGCACTTAGTTATCTTCAAATGTTTGGCTTCTGTTGAAATCGATTCAGTGTATGATTACAGAATAAATTACGCACTTCTCTGTTTACTTTCTCAAAGCCCTTGGTACCCTAAGCCAGAGTAATTTGTAGCCCAGAGAAATATGTTAAATAACCCAGGGGGCTTTTAAAAAGAATGAATGCACCTCCCCAGACAGGAGATTGTTTTTCACCTCAATAGTAACCGGATCCAAAATTTGAGCAATTCCCATGATGACCCTAAAAAGATGGCCTGATTCTCGCATCCACCTAGACAAAAGCTCCAGAGTAACTTAGTCCCTGCATTATCATGCAGCCAAATTATGTCATTCCCAGCCCCTCTGACCTCTTCTGGAGAAAAAAGAATGCCATCTGATGAATGCAGCCTTATCAGTGTTCCAGATTATAAGGCTATAGCAAGACCTAGTTACTTAGCTGCCAATAGTCATGGTTTCCATTCCAGTTTCAAGAAAATCTATGAGACAACAGCAACAATAACAACATCAACAAACCTGTAGATCACGAACGCTCAAAAATGTTTGTCCATTTGGAAATCAATCTATGTAAGAAAATCCACTGGGCACGGTGGCTCATGCCTATAATCCCAGCACTTTGGGAGGCCAAGGCAGGCAGATCACCTGAGGTCAGGAGATCAAGACCGTCCTGGCTAACAGGGTGAAACCCTGTCTCTATTAAAGATACAAAAAATTAGCTGAGTGTGGTGGCACGTGCCTGTAGTCCCAACTACTCAGGAGGCTGAGGCAGGAGAATTGCTTGAGCCCAGAGGCAGAGGTTGCAGTGAGCCTAGATTGTGTCACTGCACTCTAGCCTGGGCAACAGAGTGAGACTCCATCTCAAAAAAAAAAAAAAGAAAGAAAAGAAAGAAAGAAAGGAAGGAAGGAAGGAAGGAGGGAGGGAGGGAGGGAGGGAGAGGG
>NC_045447.1:97196622-97215595 GCF_002776525.5 Piliocolobus tephrosceles
AGGAAGGAAGGAAGGAAGGAAGGAAGGAAGGAAGGAAGGAAGGAAGGAAAAGAAAGAAAGAAAGAAAGAAAGAAAGAAAGAAAGAAAGAAAGAAAGAAAGAAAGAAAGAAAGAAAGAAAGAAAGAAAGGAAGGAAGGAAGGAAGGAAGGAAGGAAGGAAGAAAGAAGGAAAGAATCTTCATTGTTTCACTGTAGTGTTTTTCACTCCTTTAGCCATGATGCTTTTGTATTCTAGGGTCTCAGGGATGGGCAAAAGAGAGATAACAGCCAGAAGAAGAAACACTGTACAAATTAGGGGAGGGGCCAGGAAGTCTAAAAAAAAGCCTATGTGTCCCTTTATCCATTAAGCAACCTCCATCCCCTTCACTAACTTCAACGCTCTCTAACAGGAGTTGGCAATTTTTATTTTTTGTAAAGTAAATATTTTAAGCTTTGTGATCCACATGGATCTCTTTCACAACTACTCAACTCTGCTATTGGAACATGAAAGCAGCTGCAGACAATATGTAAATGAACAGAATTAGCTGGGTTCCAATAAAACCTTATTTACAAAAACAGATGGAAGGCCATCCTGACCCTTGCATTCCAGTCCCTACTCCAAAGAAATATTTAATGTACACTAAAAAAAAAAAAAAAAAAAAAAAAAAAATGCAATCGGATGTTAAAAAAAAAAAAACATGTATTACTATTTATTTTAAAGTACACTAGTAACTAAAATGCAATCATTTATGAAATGAAATTATGGAATTTTTTTCAAGCTTGTTACAGTGGAATTTACCACCGTGTAGCATTTGCTGTCGTGCCACATAAATTTAACAACATTGCCACCAAATTGTTCTAAAGTCAAAGATCAGCTGGCCTCCGGACTCATGGGCCTTTTTTAAAGTTTCCAACTTTTATTTTAAGTTCAGGGGTACATGTGTAGAATGTGCAGGATTGTTACATAGGTAATCATGTGACATGGGTCTTTTAAACATCTGTAAAGCATGGAATAGTAAAAAGACCAGTTGCTAAATTGATAGTATGGTTAATTCATTTAAAAAACAATCCTATTGTAAAAGTAACATTAGTATCCTTAATTAATAGATGAATGAATTGAGACACAGGGAGTGTAAGGAACCTGCTCAAAGTGGTACAACCAGCAGGTGGCAGAGATTGGATTTGCCCTGGTCTTCATGATGCCAAAGCTTTTAGCACCTGAACAATTTCCTAAAATAGCAAAAGATAGTCATCATTTTCTGACTCAGTCCTTTGATTCTGCCTCCCTGCTTGGCACTGCAGCTCAATCCCTCTTATTGAGTCTACACCTATCCTTGCTCCCAGAATGTCTCTCTCTGCACATTCTTTTCTTTCTGCTCTGTTTTTTGTTCATCTCCTTTGCTGGTTTGGAATCTCTTCCCAGGGCTTTGAAGTCATAAAAGACTTCATTGGCTCCAAAATCCCCATCTGTGGCTCAAGCCTCTTCTTTAATCTTCAGACTATATTGTCATCTATACACTGAACATCTCCACCTCAACTTCTCTCACACATCCCAACTCAAAACGTCCAGAACTTATCACTTTTCCCCCAAAACCTGTTCTTTTTTCTGTGCAACTTATTTGGTAAGTGGCTCCACCTACACTTGGAGCTCTAAGTGACCATTTAAGAAGTTCAAACACCCTGCTGGAGAGGTCATCTGGAAAGGGCCTGAAATTACATCAGAGGGAGGGGACCCCTGAGCCCTACCTTCCAGCCCTCTGCATCAAGGCACCAGGCATATGGGTAAAGATGTCTTGGATCCTCCAGATCTGACTAGCCACTAGCTAACCACCACTGAGTGATCCAGTCAACACCACGTGGGGCAGAAGAATCTCCCAGCAGAGCCCTGCTCAAATCCCTGAGCCACAAAATGCTGTGATATAATAAAATTATGTTGTTTTGAGGCACAAACTTTTGGGAAGGCTTGTTAAACAGCAATAGATAATGAGAACTACTAGATCCTCATCATTAACCTCCACACATAACCTCCACACAACTACTACTGAACCTTGAAGGAAATAAAATAGTCATTTTCTAACCTATGTACTGTTTTTATTTCTCCAAGTCATACATCATAGCCACATTCTAGTCTTCCCAATTAGACTTAAAAATATCTTTAAGACTAACTTGAAACTTCCAAACCTGCTGGTCTCTAGTCAGTCCTGCTATTCTTGCCTGCTGGAAGCCTCCAGTGAGTACTTGACTCTTCAACCATCACACTTAAACCCGTTTCCCTGACTGATTTCTGCCCAGGGTCCCACCACCAACAGAGGAAAAACTTCTTACCTTGGATATCTTCCTGATTTTTCCTGACTCAAACAAGGATAAAATGGCATTTTCCCAGTCCCTGCCTTCTGGCTCAAATGAGATAATCAGGTCATGTGTTTGCCCCTCCCCTTCCACTATAATGTGGGCATCTCCGTTTGCTAAGTGACTTCTAGACGGCAATATTTTATCAAGCATCCATTTCCCTCCTCAGGAGAGGATATCAGATGTAAACAGAGTCGATTATGAGCCAACCTTTTAGTTAAAGACCAAGTTCTGCTTTCTGCTGAATGAATCTGACAATTTTCCCAAATGCATCAGTGTTCATACCTTGAGCCACAATTGAATCACTGACAATATATCCCATTTTCAAGCTGTCATGATAGTACTGTCTTCCTTTTAACTTGAGTGCCAAAGTCCTTTCCCACAAAGTCAAGTTACTTGTACCTGTCTGCCCCAACACACACACTCAAGAAGTCTTGATCTTTAATACATTTTGAAACGTAAACAAAAGAGGACTCATTGAGCAGACAAATTTGTGATCAGTGACTTGAGGCAGCAGCACAACCCTTTGCTTTAGTGCAGGGCTGCCCTACATCTTAGGTACCACTCTTGCTCCTAGTGACGAGCATCTGTGAAGTAATTATCCTGAGAAGCAGGAAGCAGCCTCTCAATGGCAGGAGCAGCTGGTGGGACATAATGCTGTCTGGCTTCCTGGCGCCATCCCCAGAGTGAAACCTCCAATCACTGGGCCGGCTTCTATTCCCTTCCATGTCCTCCCCAAGGTGCCTCTAGAGAAAGCAAATTGCTCTAACATAGACAAGGTCTTTTCCTGTTATTAATAAAACTTACTGATAGGCTCACTAGTTCCTTCTGGCTACCAACATAAAAGCCTCGGGGCTGTAATTATATTAGGGTTGTGAGGGTAGGGGATCAGGGCTGAACGTGACGTTGCATCCATGATTTCCAGCTCATCCTCCTATCAGAAAACCTATTAAATCCTCTAGTGTCTGGTAGACATTAAGACACAATGGCCTATCATTGGGCACTTGAGGAGTGTACCCCAAAAGTATGGATTTCCAAAGTGAATCCCGCATCTTTGGGTGTGAGTCAAAATCAGAAAAGTCAACAACACTGATGCAAATGGGTTATACAGATAATTAGCAATTCCAAAGTTAAAACCAAAAGCATTGAGTACAAACTCCCTCCAGACCATAAAGCAGCATCCTACAACCCAGTCCCAGTGTAATTCTTCCTCTGGCGGGGTTGGGAGCTGGGGCACTCAGCTCTAAGGCATGGGGTGAGGGGTGACTTCCTTAGCTGAATTTGGAGAAAGAAAAAGGGTAGAAGAATATATGGGGAAAACCCAGGACAATGGACACCTCAAACCATAGCCATGGAAACGAGAGCTATGAAATCCAGCTAATTATTTCAAAACTTCATCTTTCCAAGGGGAAGTTACCCAAATACCTGAACAGAAGCGGTAAAAAGAATATACTGGAGTAAAAAAAAAAAAAAATCTAAACTTAAGCCAAGTACTACCTTCTTCTAGAATTACTTCTAGACTTATTGATGCAGTTTTCTCTATCAGTAAAATGGGGAGAATACCACCCACCCTTTCCCTAACCTTAGGCAACTAAGATTATGCAAGTTCCTTAGAAGACGAACGTCGTAGAAACCGAGAGGATTTTTACTGGCCAGTACTCAACCTATCCTTCCCTATATCAAATTAAAAAATAATAATGGAAATACTGGGCCCTGGACATTAAAATAGCAAAAGATAGTCATCATTTCCTGACTCAGTGTTTCCCACTTCCAGAGCATCTGGGGCATGAGACATCTTGCCAAACATATGGTGTTCCAAATGTAATCGTGCTAAATATTTAATATTCAACAATGGTTTACTGTAAATCGAGTTGTACGCAAAACACCAGCCCCCAAGGCGAAGGTAACTTTCACTTCAGCTTCCCTAGAAAGCTCGTTTAATTAGCTTTCTATCCAAATAATTTGTCAGTTTTACTTGCCATTAAGAAAAATATAGGAGCCAGTGGAAAAAAAAAAATGTTGGTCAATTAATATCTGCTTAAAATGTCCATACCAGCATGTCTCTGTTTATGTCTTTGAGTCCATTTTTCTAATTATCCAAGTCTCATTTTCTGCCTTCTCTCTCCAAAGATCTTAATAGTAGTGCCCCCTGCCTTTAAAAGATGTTCTTATAAACATTTCTAGGTTTTAGAGATACTAATCATGACTGTGTTTCCTCATGTCTCACCTGGACCTAGCCAATGCATAATAATTATAAGAATAATAATAACAACTAAGAGTGAAAATAACACACACCATATACTCAAGGTGTACCATGTGCTAAGTATTGATATACCTTATCTTTCATTCTCATATCAACCCTACAGGAAGATATTGTTATTTGCTTTATCCATCAGGACAGAGACTCGGAGAGGCTGTATAGCTTGGTCAAGAACACAGCTTACTAATCAGGAGAGATGGGATTTTTAATTCATATCTTTCTGAGTCCAAAGTCCTTGCAGTTGTGTGCAGCAACTACCCTGCAACCCAAGTGAAAGTTACACTCACATCATATCCTCAAAATCAAAAGGCTATAACAGCTGCATGATGCAGAGAGAAGTATTCAGGAACACCTCTAAGCAACTTAGTGGCTACATGAGATAAGACAGTTTTGTTTTGAGGGTTGCCCCCATTCTTTCCTTTACTCTACTACTCAAGTCTGGGCATTAAAAATTACATTAAATAGAGTCAAAATATAAAGAACAATAAACAACCTAAAGACTTCTCCTTTATAACTTTAGTCTAAAATTTTAATAATTTTAGACATATGAAAAAGTTGCAAAAATGGTAAAGTATAACCTTCGGTCATCTTCCCCTGATGTTAGCATCCTGTGTAATCACAGTACAACTATCAGAATAAGAAGCCAATATTAGCCAATTTAGTTAATGCTATTCTATGATGATGTGTACTTCTCAGTGCATGGTATCAGGAGGTACCTAATGTTAATATGTCTTTTTACTGGTGATGTTAATCTTGGTCTCTTGGTTAAAGTGCTGTCTGTCATGTTTCTCCACTACAGAGTTATTATTTTATAATTTGGTTAATGCTATTCTATGATAGCATTAACTAAACTACAGACTTTCTGTGGAGTTCAGTCTGTTTTCCCACTACTATACTTGTCTATGTTTCAGGATTCCAGATTGCCTTGAGTTGACGTCTCTCTCCAATCTCTGACTGTGAATCCAGCCCGTCCTTGTCTTTCATGACCTCACACTTTTAAAGGTCAGTTATTTTGGAGAATGTTCCTCACATTGAATTTGCCCAATGTTTTCTCAATATTTGATTGAGGTTATGCATTATTGGGAAGAATGCCACAGAGATGATGTGTACTTCTCAGTGCCTTGTATCAGGAGGTAGCTGATGTTAATATATCTTTTTACTGATGATGTTAATCTTGGTCTCTTGGTTAAAGTGCTGTCTGTCATGTTTCTCCACTATAGAGTTATTATTTTTTCCTTTGCAATTAAAAAATACCTTGGAAAGGAGGGGTTACTTTGCAGATTTCCTGTTTCTCCCTAAAACTTTTGCATACAAATTTTAGCTCTTGCCTACAATAATTATTATTGTGTATGGTGACTTTCTATTTCCCTCATTCCTTCTACATTTATTAATTAAAATTCTTCTGTATGGAAGAGCTGACCCAAGTCTTTCCTTTATTTTTTATTTAATTAATTATTTATATCAGGATGGACTCATGGATATTTATTTCATTCTATGGGTTATAATCCAATACTATTGTTATTTTGTGACACCAATTTTTCCTTAATGTCTTGCCTTATGGAAGCCACTGACCCTTTCTAGGCCTTAGCTTCCCCTTTCCTTAAAGGCTTTTTGGCAAGACAAGGCTATAATAAGTAACATTCATGGCACATGATAGATGCTCAACTAAATAGTAGCTAGAATTACTTCTGCAGGTTGGCTATTTATCATTTAGAATTGAATTTTGCACAAAATAACCTGTTTGCAATGGTGACTAGAGGACTAATATAGACCAGAGTTTATTTGGTCCACAGGGACTTTGATCTATAACCCTAAACTCAAACACTCACTCTACCACTTACTAAATGTGAAACCTGGGACAAGTAACAACTTCTTTGAGCTTCTTTCCCTCTTATACAAATGTGATATCTTCATAGGCTATAAAAAGTTATGGCTATGAATGTCTTTGCATCATGGTCCCCAGACCAAAGCCGGCTTGGCTGCATCAAAATTAGATTAGGAATAGGCTAAGCGCATGTTGCTGGCCCTAACCCCATGGATTCTGATTTAAGAGATCTGGAATAGGGTCCACACTGTGCATTTTTAGCGAACACTTGAGGTGATTTTCTTGCAAGGCCAGGTCTGGGAACCAGTGTTACTCAGTAAACACCATGAATGCCCTTCCCTGACGTCATGTCAGCCCTACATCCCCACCACCATCCTGCCACCTTTGTCTCACTCAGGTAAATGCCTGGACCATCCAGAGGTTACTGCAAGTACTATAGGAAACCAAAATTCTTCTGAGCTGTAATACTTCATTGCATCCCTTCATACAAACGTTGGTCCCTAGGACTCCAAGAGCAAAATAAGATTCTCTATGTATCAGACACAAATCTAATCTATTCCTTAAATATCCTCTTCTTTACAGAAATACACTCTATGACCTCTCCTCATGGTATTGGGTCAGTCAATACTAAACTAAGAGCCAGATGAGGTGTAGGGATGGAAAGAGGAGACAGGAAGAAGATCACGGACATTGAGGAGGAGAGCAAATTAAAGAAGGCAGAGGAGTCCTATCCCCACTTCCGGGTCACCTCCAGGTGACCCCTTTACACATTGTCCTGCTAGTAAGAAGCAGAGACCCAAGTGTGTACTGAGCCTCCGAGCCCACGGCTGGGACCTCCAAGCCCATGCCTGAGACCCACCCCAGGAGCTGGGGGTGGAGATCCCCAGGGGCCATTTGGATATGAAGGACACACATCACGTGGTTCTGGCCTATGCTACACTGAACACACCTAGGCTGCTACACCAGCTCAAAAGGTGAGACTGTCCTGCTCACTCTTCCCCACCAACAGATACTAAAAAGGCTAGGTGTCTCCAGGAGCAAGAATAAAACAGGGGCTTTCAAGTTTAGTTGTGCCCAAGGATCTGCTTCTGAAGTGACTTAAACCCTTCATCTGTCAAAACTTTGTTCAAAAACATTGAGGTGAAAATCACATAACAAAATTAACCACTTTAAAATGTACATTTCAGTGGCAACCACCATCAATATGAAATTTCAAACATGCTCATCCCTCGAAAAGGAAACCCTATACCCATTAAGCAGTCATTTCTCAATTACTCTGTCTCCCGATAACTTTTTTTTTTTTTTTTATGCCAGGATCTTGCTCTGTAACCCAGGCTGGAGTGTAATGGCTCCATCACGGATCACTGCAGCCTTGACCTCCCAGGCTCAAGCTATTCTGCCCCACCTCAGCCTCCCAAGTAGCTATGATGACAGGCACATCCTCAGCCTCCCAAGTAGCTATGATGACAGGCACATCCCACCATGCCCAGCTAATTTTTGTATTTTTTGTAGAGGTGGAGTTTTGACATGTTGCCCAGGCTGGTCTTGAACTCCTGGGTTCAAGTGATCCATTCATTTAGGCCTCCCAAAGTGCTGGGATTACAGATGTGAGCCGCTGATCCCAGCCTCAATAGCTTTTTATAATGAGTGGAGTTGGGGCGGGGGCGGGGGGGTGATTTTCTCCATAGTGAAATTTCATGTAGCCATTGTTTGAGAGACTTTGGGAAACCCTGGGTTTAAAGGGCAAAGGGACATTCTCTCCTCTAAGCAGATGGGAGCAGCCTTCTGGAAAGGCCTAGGGTAACTTTTCCCTTCTACTGCTTCACCCAGTCCAGTAAGTACAGTGCCAGCCTCTTCTGCTCACACAGGGTTTCATGTGCCCAACAATCTGTGAGAACAAGGGCATCGGTAGGGCTTTGGGAGGAACCCCCACAGGGCACCACAGTCTGGGTCACTCCCTGAAAATGGCTCCAGACAGAAATCAGCTCTTACCCTTTGCTTCTCTGGGTCCACATAGCGAATGCCAAAGTAGTCCTTCTCCAGCAGGCTGTAGTAGTTGCAGATGTGGTCAATGAGAAACTGCCCTTTGGTTTCCCTCTGCAAAGGAAGCACATTTAGGTCTCAGCCAGAGCTCACCTTGTGCATCCATGCCCACAGGAAGCCTTGTTCACCACCGTGGGTCCATGCTTAGAAAAATAAATGTGCTCACTCCAGTCCCTGAAGAAGGGGCTTCCAAACTCTTTTAACCACAAATCCTCAATGAGAAATACATTTTACATTGTGAGCCATTACACACACACACACACACACACACACACACACACACACACACACACATACACACGGAACCAAAAGGACCCCAAAAAGAGAAGGCAAAATAATCCATATGCCATTTAATTTGTCTAATGCTATTTATGATTCAGAGTACTAATTTTACAACTCAGTAACTTGTGGAGGTCCACAGTTTGGAAACTCTCATGTAACACATACAATGGCCTAACTGCTTGTTCTAATTCCTCGGTACATATTCGTTCACTCAGTTCTCACAATGATCCTACCAGGAAGGTTCTCATTTTATATTGGAGGAAACTGAGCCACAAAGGGGTTCAGTGACTTGCCCAAAGTCACACAGCTTGAATGGAGCAGGACAGTATTTGAGCCAGGCTGACTGGCTACAGTATGTGGGCTCCTTCCAAGCCACTTTGACTCCCTGGAGCATTCGTGAGTCCACTATGGCTCTGCCAGGAGGTAGGGTCTGGTAAGTGTGGCAATGCTGTGAGTGGTAACTAAATTCCCTGGCTCTCAGCGGGAATGGTGGGGAACTTGTTTCCTTGGGCCTCAAAGCTACTGCGTCCCTTTCATAAACCAACACAGAAAGGCAGTGTGGAAGATTCAGGGGAGCCCAGGACTAAGATCCAAAGACAGGTCTGTGTGACCTTGGGTAAACCCCTACTGTTTCTACTTTGGTAATATAAGATAGTTAGACTGGATGATTTCTAAGTTGGTTAGGTTATTTTTCCTTCTGAAATTCTATGAGTGAAAGATGTATCAGCCAAATCTGATTAACATAAATACCACTACAACAAAAACCTCTTCACAGCAAAGACTCTTCTAAGCCCTCATCAGGATATCTGATAAGATTAATTTCTGCTTCAATCAAAGTCGCTGACAGACCCATGAAATGTTTTAGAGATGTGACCTGTTAAAATACATGAAGAAATTAGAGGCATTAAGTGAGCCACTTTTTCAATCCACTAAAAATAATTTTGAAAGATCAGTTTGGTCTATGTTACATAATGATCTCTTCATTAACGACCACTACCATCAACTCAGGAAGTTGCATGGGAAAGTCACACCTTCCAGCAAGATCTCCATTGACCACTCAAGACCCTTGAGATAATAAAATGCTGCTGTAGACAGTGCAGTGATTAGACAATGCAAGCGTGGCTGAAACAGGGGTCAATGCCTTCCAAAAAGCCTGGGATGCGCTGCACTGAGTGAAGGACTGGCGCTTATAAGCATATAGTGTGATATGAAACCTCCATTTTGCTGAAATCACTTTCGAGTTTGATTTTGAATGAGCTTCAAGTTTTTAACTTCCTTCCTGAGAAACCATCTGATACAGCTCAAAAGAGACAAAACATAAAAATGGAATTTGTTTTTAAATGTCTGTAATTGTTTTTAATCCAGGAGGCTCAAATGGCAAAGCTATACCTAACAGCTGAATTCAATGCCCAGAAAATAATCATTGGCTTTAGTTCCTTTTACACACATGCTCTGTAATCCATTCATCTTTAAAAGGTTGCAGCATTATTCCCTCACCAAACATAACATAGGAGCTCATCATTTCATGATTGAATGGCAAAGCCCTCTTCATTAGGATTTACTATAGGGAAGTATTCCCTACCATATTCCAGATATGTGGGTCAAGGCAGTGCATTGTAATAATATGGGATTGAGCAGGCCTTGATTGTTTATGACAGATACTGCTGTCATTTTGCCCTAAAGAAGATGTACTCAACAGCACAACAAAGATTTTTTTTTAAATGATTAAACACAGCAACCAATATACACCCTCTAGCAAGATCTCCATTGACTACTCAAGACCCTTGAGAGAAGAAAATGCTGCTGTAGACTACACAGTGATTAGAGTATGCAAGCATGGCTAAAACAGGGGTCAATGCCTTCCAAAAAGCAGGTCAGGCCAATTCCCATGGTTCCAGACCACCAGGTGGATTCTAGGTCTTTGCTACTGAAGGTATAGCCTACAAACTAACACTATAAGAGAGCACCAGCCTTAGTCTCACCTGGGAGGAAGCCTGTTGGAGACAGAATCTCAGGCACTGCTTCAGCCCTGCTGCACCTGGTCTGCATTTTAGCAAGATCCCCAGGTCATTGTCATTCTCATGCACATTGAAGTTTGAGAAGCATTGGTCCAGGAGGATTTCCACAACATAGGAAAAACACAAAATTTTACGTGTCTCTAGAGACCATCACAAAGCAAAAAAAAAAAAAAAAAAAAAAAAAAAAAAAAAAAAAAAAAAAGCCCCTTTTCCCTTGAGAATTGTCTCTTCCTTAACTAAGAAAAATCAGTCCTTTCCTGCCTTGGGTACACAAGCTGCCTCTGCCATTGTCAGGGGATGTCGACAGCCCTTTGCAGTTCTGCCTCTTCCTCTGCACGTTGCCCAGACAGCCTCACCACCCTAAGACCTTCCATGTCTCACTGCTTGGTGCCAAGGAAGCCAGCTTATAGACCCACATCCTCCTGCCTGGAAATCCGGACAAAGTTTGTAAGCCATTTAAGTTCCTACTGTTGTCATTTTTGTGCCCTAAGCTCAGTTCTTGCCCTAAACAAAAGCTTGAATACGCCCAGTACCAAAGGTTGGAGGAGTTCGTTCAGGAGTCAGGTGCATGACTCCAGCTACTGCCCATATACACCTCACTTCAGAAGACAGGCTGGGGAGTAAACAGTGGTTATGACCCAAACCTTGCACACGCTTCCTCCTGAGCCTCCGAAGATACAGGTTCCTTCCTTGCGGCCTAAACCAGTGCCTGGCATGCTGGATGTTACCAGATGAATAAGAAGTCTTTGATTTTTTCTCGTAGAAAACATGAGGTCTGGTAACAAAAGGAAGCACTTTCCACAAGCCCTTTGGACTGCACAGCACTAAGAGAGAGCCCCGGGCGAGATAATAGCGTCCTGGTATTGGCAATTCCGCAAATGTAGTGGAATTGGCCAACTTTCATGCATCTCTCTCAAGGTCTGTGTGCAGAAGTGGTTATCAAAGATTTCAAGTAAAAGGATTTCATTTTAATGTCAGACTTATGTTGATTCTCCCACAGGATAGCAGCTACACTTGAAGTACTGATTGAGTAGAGAAAAAAATCAAGCAGCTAATTTAAATTCTTCAGAGCTCTTACCTAAATTATGTTTTATTAATCACAACAGCATTTAATACCTGTGAAAAGTAGTAAGATACAAATGCGTGAGCAGGGCCTAATACGAGGGTCAGTAGGATTTGATAATCTGTGCTTAAAACCCTTATGTGCATAAGTATAGACTTTTGATGCTGTCTCTAAATGAGGTTGTATGATCTCAGAAATGCACTGACAGGGTTGAAAGAATTTGTTCAGCTACACAACTTAACTTGTATCTCTTTACTGGTCCTTATTATCTATAGTACACTGTAAATTGATTCTTTTTATAAATACCGTACCAAAATAATGTGAAGACAATTGCAATATTTTTAATGTGTTAAAATCTATAAGCCAATGCTAGCCAAATGTGACCCATGGACCATGCCAGAACATGAACAGTGCCTGACTGGTCCTCCATGACAGCAGTCATCATCCTTTTTGGAACCAGGGACCAGTTTCATGGAAGACAATTTTTCCAAAGACAGGGTGGCGGGATGGTTTCAGGATGATTCAGGCACATAATATTTATTGTGTACTTTATTTCTATTATCATTACATTGTAATATATAAGGAAATAATTATACAATTCACCACAATGTAGACTCAGTGGGAGCCCTGAGTTTGTTTTCCTGCAACTAACTGGGGGTGATGGGAGACAGTGACAGATCATCAGGCATTAGATTCTCATAAGGAGAGTGCAACCTAGATCCCTCACCTGCACAGTTCACAAGAGGTTTGCACTCCCATGAGAATCTAATGCTGCCACTGATCTGACAGGAGGTGGAGCTCAGGTGGTACTGCGAGTGACGGGGAGCAGCTGTAAATACAGATGAAGCTTCTTGCTTGCCCGCAGCTCACCTACTGCTGTGCAGCTCAGTTCCGCGGCCCAGGGGTTGGGATCCACTACTCTAAAAAACAAGTGCAGAAAATAAGAGCAATTTAATTCATGTGCATGTGTGTGTGTGTGTGTGTGTGTGTTTTATAACAAATATTGGTCCAAAGCAGACTGGAAGAATAAAAATCTAGTACTGGTGTCTCCCACAGAGAGTTTGAGACTCTCTGATCTAAACTGTGCCACCAGGCTTGGGGATTCTGTTTGGGATTTCTTCAGTCCACAAGCCCCAAAGTGTAAAGGGGGTTGTATCCTCTCTCTCACCTTCTCTGCCCATTTTTCAGACAATTCTTAGTGTGCGTGTGAATACTGAACCCCCTGCAATAATCCCATCTTCGCTCAGGGTGGAAAGTGCTAGTCTCCTGGGTATGGCAGAATACTTGACATAATTCTGGGCATCTCAAAAGGCAAATTCTCTCACTGGGCTAAAGACTCATTGATGTGGCAAACTAGGATCCATTTCAAAAGAATTTGTGTAAACCAATCACATGTCTGATTAGGGATGGCTGGGTAAGAGTGGGTTAACCCTTTTGTGAGAGTAAGAAAAGTTGCTTAGTTACTCTGAATCTCTACCTCCTAGTCTGTAAACTCTAAATAACGCAGTCTCTAATGGGTAACCTGAGTATTAGAGACAATGTTTGTAAATATCTTGTCGGACACATAGTAGCTTCTCAATAAATGACAGCTATATACTGTCGTTGTTTGTGATGATTTTTTTTCTTCCGATGCCCATAGTACCTTCTCTTCAAAGTCTGCTGAGTGGACCGGAGTCAGTACTAAGTCCCACCAAACACAGATGTCAGGAGAGCGTCTCATTCTCTCACAGAATGGGTTGGATTTACCCCCTCACACCTTATGGAACCTAATTTTTACAATCACAAACTAGCCTACTTGTCAGAAAAGTCCACCTCTCCTCCCCACCCCAAAGTATGTACTAGGAAAACAGAAGATGCCACTGTGTTCTAAACTTGTTTTCACCACTTATCAGCTAAGTGGCCTTAACAGTCTCAGAGAGATTTCGTGAGATTTCTCTCACGAAATCTCTCTGAGACTGTTTCTCCTTCTATAGTGGGAGAATAATGATGGTAACTTCCAGATGTATCCCCCATGAGATATTTTAAGGCTCATTCATGCATCTGTTAAACACCTATTATGCACCAGGCATTCAGATAGGGATTATAAATAAACAATGAGTGAAACCCAGAAATTTATAATCTCACAGATCTTAAAATCCTGCCCTTTGTAAAATGTCATTGAATTTTGTAAACTGCAAAGTATTATACCAATGTTAGATGTCATTATTAATAATATTAAGAATAATCTTAATCTTAAATCTTTGTCTCAATTTTACAGATTCTTTTAGATATAAGGAAGTTAAGTGGAATAGTATTTGCCTCCCAGAACTGTCCTCTGTAGATTAAAAAAAAAAGTGAACAAAAGACAAAGAACTCAATTCTTTTTTTTTTTTATTAATTTAAGTTTCATTTTATGTTCATGGGTACATGTGCAGGTTCATTATACAGGTAAACTTGTGTCATGGGGGTTTGTTGTACAGATTATCTCATCACCCAGGTATTAAGCCTAGTACCCATTAGTAATTTTTTTCTGATCCTCTCCTTCCTCCCACTCTCCACCCCCAACAAGTTTCCATGTCTGTTGTTCCCCTCTTTGTGTCTGTGTGTTCTCATCATTTAGCTCCCACTTACAAGTGAGAACAGGTGGTGTTTGGTTTTCTGTTCCTGCTTTAGTTTGCTAAGGATAACTTTCCTTGATTATCTGCAGCCAACTGCTGATGATGCATTTACTTCAACTCCCAAGTTCAGCAGCAAAATTAAAACGACAATAAATTTGTGCTTAAAGAAAAAGAGCAAAGAAATCAATTGCCCAAGTCAGCAATAGCTTTTCTTCAATAAAAAAAAAAAAAAAAAAAAAAAAAAGTCTGGCAGATTTCAGTCCCCCAAACTCGTAAAACTCCAAGCGAGGTTTTGTTCAGCTTTTTAGACATTGGTTAAGTGGGAAAAACAGTACCAACCCCAAAATACTGAATATATTGCTAAACTAGTTTCGAGTTTGAATAACTACCTTCAGGGATGAAGGTATGAACATAGTAATAAGAACTATTATTCATTAACATTTACTGTATATCAAGAACTTTGCTACATATTTTTCATTTGATCTCTTGACAACCCATTGGGGTAGTTAATATTCTCCTCATGTTACAGACGAGGAAAACTGAACTCAGAAATTCTATGTTTGTTTACAGGGATGTCAAACCGAATCTGACACCTATGCTGAATCTGTTCTAGGAACTCAGTTGGCCTATGTGCCCCCATTCTCTATGTGGAGATAGAGGAAAACAATATGATGATTTGGGAGCAATGTCAAGTTCTCCAATTACTAGAATTTGGACACTGGCAGGAAGGAGCACTGGGTTACCCACAACACCAGGCTGGGAAAAGGCAGTTTTATAAAATACAAAGCACATTATAATAGACTTCATTGGTTAACTGCTTAGCAACCATACATCCCTTTAGCTTTCTTAAAGGAACCCAGATTTTCCTCAGGTATGCATATGCATGGACACACATGCACGCACACACATGGTACAGGCATAAGTCTCAAGGAACTATGACCCAACTGCATCTGAGGGATCTAGCTTGGTTGGTATGAGGGTAACCCCATCTCTCTTGTCTGATTGGTTCAAGAGAGGACACATGACCCAGCTTAGGCCAATGAGACATGACGCATACCTTAACAGGGCTTCTAGTATAATTCTTTTTTTTTTTTTTTTTTTTGAGACGGAGTCTCGTTCTGTCACCCAGCCTGGAGTGCAGTGGCCGGATCTCAGCTCACTGCAAGCTCCGCCTCCCGGGTTCACTCCATTCTCCTGCCTCAACCTCCTGAGTAGCTGGGACTACAGGCGCCCGCCACCTCGCCCGGCTAGTTTTTTGTATTTTTTTTTAGTAGAGACGGGGTTTCACCGTGTTAGCCAGGATGGTCTCGATCTCCTGACCTCGTGATCCGCCCGTCTTGGCCTCCCAAAGTGCTGGGATTACAGGCTTGAGCCACCGCGCCGGGCCAGATAATTCTTATTTACTCTTCTGAAAGAGCTTCAAGAAGAGACTTGCCCTTCCCTCTGGACCACACACAGAGGGGCAGTGGGATTGAGGATGAAACCCAAATATTGACAGAGAAATGGAGCCTGTGTCTGCAGGCTGTAAATCTGTTCATGTGAATTTCGTTGGGGATGCCCGTGAAATTCCTTGTTATTTCAGCAAGTACAGATTGGCTTTTCTGTTTGTTGCACCCAACATTTTCACTCGGGAGAGGAGGTAAACCAATGTCTCAGGCCAAGAAGAGCTAAGAGAGAACAATAGTGCCGATGTGAAACACAGTTGCAGAGATGGCTGACTGATGAGCCCGGGGGCAGAGTCCACTGACTCTGCTCTATGTTCTGCTGTGTTCTATTCAGTCAGCATAGTGTTAACTGAGCTGATCACGGCTGACTGACGAGCCCAGGAGCAGAGTCCATTGACCGCTGTGTTCTATCAGTCAGCATAGTGTTTTGGTGTTTTAGAATGGGGAGACTGTTCATAAAATCTGGATGCTGGCTGCCATTGAAAAGCTGGAGGGTTCAGAAGCTGGACCCTAAAGGTCTGGTTGGCTTCTCCTTTCCCTGGAAAATGAACTCTGCAGTCCACCACATTTTCGCCTTCCCTGTTGTCTTCTTCTTCCATTTCCTTCAACTCCTTGATCGCTGGAGGTATTTGAGTTTACAATCCCTCATCTGAGGCAATAACGGAGGTCTCAGAAAGTGATCCTTGAAAGAACTTTCCTTGGAAGTACATCCTCAGAGCCAGGAAGCATCCTCAGTGGACACAGCTTTGGGCTGCCCTCTAAAGTTGCCCAACAACTGGGGTCCTAGGACGCAATGGAGGAAGAAATACCTAACACAGAACAGAGACGTGGGAGAGGCTCACTGGAATGAGGGAAGCAGGCAAGGGCTGGAGGAGTTGGAAGCACAGCCCCAGGATGGTGGGAACAGTTTGCTCTGGGGTTGGCACTGTTCCTCCAGGACCCCTCTATGACAAACAGAAGTGGGAGCTGTGAGGCCTCATTTCCTAGTTATGAGGGTGGTGAGGTTCTTGTTCAAAGGGCTCTGTTGCTTGGCACCTTATGCCTGCAGAAGTTGCTTTTGAGAAGGGACAGCCTTCATAAATGTACATCTGGGAAAGAACAGAATTGTCTCTGGTGATTCCTCTACCTGGAAGGAAAAATACAATCATCTGAATGCCAAGAAACTCCATGAGGAGCTTCTAACCAATTACAAGGCCCTCAACAGCAACTAAATGCTCAGTTTGCTCCTAGGATTATGTCTTATGGCTACATTTCTCTGGTGAATTAAGGGCCTTGATTCATTTACCTTCATAGGCAGATGAATAAAGAACAGTAATGAGAAACTGGTGAACTAAATAGTCTGCTTTTATTGTCAAGGACAAGCATTTATTAATATAAGAAAGATTGTAGCTTGATTGAACAACATAAAAATGTTCTGTTAATATTCTGCTATAAAATACTCAAGCCTATTTGTGTAAATTCACACATTTTGTTATGTTAGGGACCACAGCTTTAACAAAAACTGCATCTCTTTAATAAGAAAACCTTTATTAAACAGCAAGTAATATATTGCTTTGTTAACAGTAACTGGTACTGTTGCAAACTGTAACTGGTATTCTTCCTATTGCAAACAGTAACTAGTATTAGATATTGAGCTGTGACATCGATTTCAAAAATTACATCATCCCAAGAATATGAGAGTAATATTAAAGCTATTTAAATGGGAGATGAATGTAAAGAAAAACAAAAATAGAGGAACCACTCATGGTTGAATCTGTGGTTCCCACACAGAAATTAAAAGTTTCTTTGATTTGCATTGTCCAAATATTTTCAAATGGATGGAAGATAAATCCAAGATTTGGGAAAAATGAAATGTATAATTCTGAATACACATCTGTTTTAGAGTAATAATCAGTAGCTACAGCTAAGATAATTGAAAATATAGGCAAATTTCATTAAAGGCATTTTTATGCCCAGTAAGTATTCAGAAGTTGGTGGAGGATTATGACTATAGTAGTGACCTAAAAAACAGAAAATAACAACAAAAACAATACCAGGGCCAGCTACCCATGAGGGGAAAAAAAAATCAATAGTTACCTGAAAGTGAGAACTGGATGCAAAAATAAAGGCAAAGACATGAGCAGCCACCTTACCCAGCCAGGCCCAGTGGTAGAGAATGAAAACCCAACTGCTTATCCAATGCTCATGGTAGCCCCTACATGCTATGAGAAGACAGAATACAGTCAACATCACAGCAAGAGGCTTAATAGTATCAAAGCTAGAGAAGGCAAAAGGGTCCTAAGGAAGAAAGACAAAGAAATAGTGCATCCAGGAGAAGATGAAGCATCCAGAATAGATTGGTCCCTCTATCATCTGAATCCTCAACAGTGTCTTCGGAAGGAGTGTCATAGTTGAATAATCAGTCAAGGTACCTTGGAGTTAGTAACATTTGCCTCTTTTTGTTTTTCTTCTGGGTGTTTTCTGCCTCCATTACCCCTACTGTGTTCTGTGGCTTTCATTCTAAAAGATGCCTGGTGTATCTGTTCCTAGTCATTCGGTCATTTCTGTTCTGACTGGCACATAGGTCCATCCCAATGCTTAGGGAATCATATTTGATTTGTCAGCTCTTCTTGGCAGTTTTTACCACAGCCTAGTGTTCAAAAGGTTCTTCCTTCTCCATCTTTTTCTTCTTGTTGTTGTTTAAGGATTTCGTGTCAGGTCCAGTTCTTGAAAGCACTCACATCAGAATAATCTGGAAGATTTACAAGTTGAATCTTTTCTAAGATTTTAACAAAGTGAGTTTTTTTTCTTCATGCTAAGGCTAAGGCTCAAAGAAGCTAATTAATTTACCCGAAGTCAACAGAGCTAGAAACTGGCAGAGTAAATATTTAAACCTGGGTCTGCTATATTTGGTTATTATAACCAAATTTTTAAATTGTTAAAAAGAAATCAATAACTTCCTCAACTTGATAAAGAACATCTATTTAAACCCTACAGCTAACATCATATTTAATAGTGAGAAACTAGATGTGTTTCCCTTAAAATAGGGAACAAGGCAAAGATGTCCTCTCTTACCACTTCTTTTCAACACCATACTGGAAGTCCTAGCTAATGCAATAACACAAGAGAGAAAA
>NC_045447.1:97215605-97260109 GCF_002776525.5 Piliocolobus tephrosceles
AAGACAGGAGAGAAAAAGAGAGAAAAGAAAAGAAAAGAAAAAGGTGTACAGATTGGGAAGGAAGAAATAAAAATTTCTTTGTCTGCAGATGACATCAGATGTTCTTATTGTCTATGTAAAAAATATCAAAGAATCTACCAAAAAAAACCCACTCCTGGAATTAATAAACTAATAAGTGCAATGTTGCAGGACGTACAGTTAACATACAAAAGTAAATTGTTTTCCTACAGACCAGCAATGAACAATTGAAAGTTGAAATTAAAAACAAAAGACCATTTATATTAGCACCCCAAAAAATGAAATACTTAGGGATAACTCTAACAAAATGTGTACAAAATCTATATCAGGAAAACTACCAAAATTTGGATGAAAGAAATAAAAGATCTAAATAAATGGATATTCTAGTACCCATGAACAGAATAGAAAAACTCAATATTGTGAAAATGCCAGTTCTTTTCAACTTATTCTATAGATTCAATGCGAGCTCAATCAAAATCCCAGTGGGATACTGACAGTCAGATTCTAATGTTTTGTGAAAAGGCAAAAGATTTAGAGTGGCCAACACAGTATTGATGACAAACAATATCAGAGGACTGATGCTACCCAGCTTCAAGACTTAATATAAAGTTACAGTGATGAAGACAATGTGGTACTAGCAAAAGAATAGGCAGATAGGACAATGAAACACAATAGGGAACTCAGAAATAGACTCACACAGATATAGTCAACTGATTTCTGACAGAAAGTCCCCAAAGGGTAAAATATATATTTTTAATTTATCCTGACCACAGTAGCTGAGATAAGATTTTAAGCAAAGTGCTTTCAGAAATGAGCTATCTTTATTAATCAATGCTTCCTGAACATAAATACATCTTCATTTAATATCTGCTTCTTTTTCTTAGTCTAGTCTATGATCTGGAATATTTTCTTCTCCAACAAGCCTTGTGAAACAGAAAGGCCAGACTCTCTGGGATTCACCATCTCCCTGAGCCACACCAGGAGATACTAGCATCACCTCCTCTTCTTCTCAGATACCTAATCAGCAGGCATTCCCTTAGAACTTCCTTAGTGTCTGGTGCTATGTACTATATTTATATTTCCTCAACTATTCATTGGATTTCATCCACATAAGCCCCAGGAGCTAACTGCTTTCCCATTTTCAAGAAGAGGAAGATAAAATTTAGGGTGGTTTGATAACTTGTCCAAGGTCATATGGCAAGCAAATGGCAAAATGCAGGTTTGAACTCAGGTCTCTCAGAGTCCAAAAAGAAAAGACTAGAATTATTAACCATTAGGGAGCAGTCTAATGTTCATATTGTTAAAAGTAGAATCACAGAATGTTGGAGTTGGAAGGTACTATAGAGATAATCTTATCCAATCTCTTCATTTCAGAAATGGGGAAACTGAGACCCAGAGAATTTTAGATGAAATAATACAAATTAGTGTTGGAATTGAGATTTCAAATCAAGAACTGGAGCCAAGATATATCAGTCAGGATAGGCTAGATTAAGCTGCAGTAACAAAGAATTCCAAAATGTCAGTGAGTTAACACCACAGAGGTTTATTTCTCACTTAGTATGCATAGCCAATGCATATTGGCAGGGGAGAATTCTGCTCCTAATCTCTTTGAGATGTGAAGGGATTAAGGATTCCTCTTAACAGCTGTTTCAACAGTCAACACAGCAGCAGGAAAGGAATGTGGTGAGTCTCACCCTGGCTTCTAAACATTCTGCCTGGAAGTGACATGAATCACTTCAGTTTGTTGGCCAAAATAAGGTACATAGCTTGCCTAATTCCAGAGAGCTAAGGAAGCAAAATTCCACCATTTGCCTAAAAGGATGAAATAAAGAATGCTTACAAATAATCCTAATACCAATCACACTAGGGCTCAGTCCAACACTGGGTTTAATTAGCATAACATGCTGGATTGGCCCTCCACAAAACTGTTCTTTAAATATGCACCTAAAATAATGTTGTCACCCATTTTACAATCCTTACAAATATGCCTCAGGCATTTCTATAATAAATCCTAAACTACTATGTGCATTTTAAGGCATTCCATGAGTTTAGAGTTCATGGTCTAATTGGAATTGCTTGTGGATCATATTTTTTAAATGATTTGTCAGTATAGAGCTCCAAGAAAAATATAGCAACAGTCAATTAGGAGCTGACATTCACACCCAGAGAGCAAAGAGATGGCTTCTGCTTGTGGAATTCTTAATGCACCAGGAGCCTAATAAGGAAGACAGAATTCCTCCTGAAATTGCACACAGGATGGCTACCCTGAGCTCAACAGTCAAGGAAAATAAACTAACCAACCTGTCGGTCCAATTAAGCATAGAACCCCTGCGTACTCTGCCTGGCAAGAGCCTTGGGCTGAGGGATTCTTCAGTTTCTGAGAATCATCTGACAATACAGCTCTTGGCCTCACTAGGATGATGGGGCCAAGCAGCCTGACCAAGAGTGGATGAATGGTTTATGGAGAAATTTAGAAATGCATGACCATTTACACAGTTAGCTAGACTTTGCTGGGGTAGGGGGAAAATGTCCTCATGCTGGGCCAATAAGAAAGGAAAACTAAAAAAGGACAGAGAAATGAAGATAAGAGAAGGAGATTATATACATGCAGCCTTAAAATAACCATAGGAGTCCACATGGATCAGCCTCAGCAGGGCTCAGACACATTTTTAAAGTGAAACAGGTCAGTAGCAAAAATACTTGGAAAGAAATTCAAATGTTCATTATTAGTTTTCAAGGAACATTAAAGAGAGTCTACGGTCTAAGCCACAGTAACATTCCCCAAAAGCTCTTTAGCCAATTCAAATTTTCTCATAGCCTGGAGATGCTACGGAGACTCTCAATTTTCTTTTTTTTTTTTTTTTTGAGACGGAATTTCACTCTTGTTGCCTAGGCTGGAGTGCAATGGTGTGATCTCGGCTCACTGCAACCTCCGCCTCCTGGGTTCATGTGATTCTCCTGTCTCAGCCTTCCAAGTAGCTTGGATTACAGGCACCTGCCTCCACACCCAGATAATTTTTGTATTTTTAGTAGAGACGGGGTTTCATCATATTGGTCAGGCTGGTCTCGAACTCCTGACCTCAGGTGATCCACCTGCCTCAGCCTCCCAAAGTGCTCAGATTACAGGCATGAGGCACCACGCCCAGCAAGACCCTTGATTGTCAAAAACTCCAAATTCCCCCCCGCCCAGGCCAAACCCACAAGGCACTAACTTTTCTCTCCACATCCCTAACTTCTCTAATGGTAGCTTTTTTGCAATAAGAAATCATCTTTCCTCTCTAGGAGACAAGAGGAAGGAGAAACAGGAGACAGGTAGAAGGTGGCTTGAATACACATGTGTGCTTGAAACTGCTGGGATAATGTTTTAAAGGAGCTTCTGCAGTGCTTCAAAGCATATCACAGTTATACTTGGTGTAGCTTGCCTAGGAAGCATCCTGAGAAGGTTGAGGAGGCTGGGAGTGTAACAGGCTGAAGGAAGAGAGGAGACCCCATTAGACGATGGAGTTAGTTCCAGAATGTCTTCCACTTCATTGGTATACATGTGGCTCGACACAGCCACACCACAGGAAATTACAGTCTAGTGTAGTTCACATAAGTAATATGACAGAGGCCATAATAATAATAGGAATCACAGCTGCAAATTATTGAGCACTAACTACAAATGAGGGCCTGTGCTGAGTGCTGCACAGAGATTATGTCATTTACCCTTCCAGCAACCCTAGCACCAGCCTTATTTGGATGAATGACCTTCTAGAAATGTATGACTTCCACCCACCTTTATTTCTAATTCCTTCAAGCTACATTTTTCCCCTCTCAAACCCTACTCCTTATTTCCAGCCCAGCATGGCCCACAACTCCACTCTGTGAAGGCCCTAATATCTCATTTCAATAGTGTCATACCCGAAGGTTCCCAGTAGTCCAGCAATTAGCAGGCCTGTGGCCCACACAGCTCCTGGAATTCTTAAAACAACTGCTCTGTGTGCAGCAGGAATTCCTGCGTGCGCACGCGCGCGCGCGCACACACACACACACACACACAGGCATGCACACAAGAACGATTTGTCACAAATATTTAAAGACTGGAAGATGTAGGCTCGGCTCCCTGGCTATCACACCTACCCCTTTCTTCAAGCGATTAGTCACTAAGGAGGAAAAACATCTTGGTTATATTTACATCTCCTCTGACTACACAGCAACTCAAGCTGAGGGTATTTCATTTTTATGAAACTAAAAATGTAGAGGATGATTGATGTGAATTTTAATCGCCATTATCAGCTATTACAAGCCAGCTTTCTTCTTTAAGCCTCCTCTGCCTTTTTTTTTTACTCTTTGAGGCAGACTGCGGCTTCCTGAAGGAAGGAAAATATCACATCCAATCTACCAGCTCTTCATTTCTAAAGAACATTTTCACCCATTGTTTAGAAATGCATCATGGCAGAGCCTGATGGCACTGCATAAACCCACAAGAATGCACAGAAATGCATGCTAAAAATGGGTGCAAAGTGAGAGCCCCTTTCAGGGATGCACTCGTAAGAAGTTACATCAAGATATTCAAGACAAATATAAAATGAAAAAAAAAATAGACGGAATAAACCATTTTTGTTAAACTCAGACGTTTTATGTTTGTGTGTATATTTATATGTACACGCTCATACATACATACATATATAGACAACAAGTAAAGATTTGAAGGCTAAAAAGCTAAATGTTCTTTGGGATATTTGTGAGAGTTAAGAGTTAGGTTATTTTTAGGGTTTTCTTTGTGTCTTTTTATTTGCATTTTCTAGCTTTCCTACAAACAGCAAGCATTGGGTTGCTTATCAGTGTAAAGGTAATGTGTTTCTTTTTCACCGCACAGGACACTGGCTTACTCTCTGAAGGGACACACAGCCTATATTCCCAAGGGCTGATGGACTAGAGGTATCCTTAAGACTCACAAACCAGAATTCCAGTTCTCACGTTATCTAGAAGTAGTGCTTCCTTTTCATTTTGGAGAGCAGAGAAGGAAGAGACGATGGGTTGAGTGAAGACAGACCATCTCTGATCTTAAAGTTCTATTTCTGGGACCCATTGTAGAGGCCCCTTCAAAACATTACCCCAGTAGTTTTAAGCACAAGTGCATGGTAGAATGTCCTGCCTCTGCCAACTAACAGCCCTGGGCAATTTATTAACCTTTCTGGGCCTCCCAGTGCCCAGGTGTGCAACAGTAGACTGCACTGGATAATGGTGAAGCTCCGCCCCAGACCCAAGCTGAGGCAGTTCTGGGTTTCCACGATGTCATGTTAGCAGTGCGCCACCCTGGCTGTGTCCCAGGGCTTACAGTGATCCAGTTACAGCTGCCAATCCGCTGGGTCCCCTAAAAGTTGTATCATGGGATGAGGAAGGAGCGGTTCTGGGATATGGAGAGAAGGTATTGACAGTGTCCACCATCGCCCTCCAAGCCCGTGCCTGCAGTGAGGCTGGGACCAGAGCTGGCAGAGGTTTTCAGTTTGACAGTTAGTTGGAGTAGAGCTGAGCTGCATGATTGGTTCTTACTTTCTGTCCTGACGAAAATTCTGCCAATTTTACTCAGTCACAGATTAAAGCAAACAGTAACTTATGTTTCATTTCACATAGGCAATTTCTTTTTTTTTTTTTTTTCCAGCAATTCTATCACATTCCATTCTCCCTTCCTACTGCCCCCCAGCGTATACACTGAGAATTTGGCTGTGCCACTAATGTAAGGCAACTGGGGTTAGGAATCAGAAAGCAGATAAACAGCATTGCTAAGGAGCTGCAGGAGTCTTCGGATCTCACAGAGCACAGAAAGTAGTCCTCTGAGTCTTCTGCCTCCAGTCACCTAACACCAATCTTCCCTGCTTCCCCCTCCCTCCCTCCACCCACACCTCCTAGTTCCCATCTCCTTCTGTGAAGGGCCTCCCAATCTTTCCTTCCCATCATCATGGCCAAAAGTTAGAAGATGAGAAGGAGAAAAGTCAAAGGCTACTAGAGCCAAGGAATTCCTCACAATGAACTGCAGTGTCTGGAGGACCAGTTGGGTAGCCTTGCTCTGAGTCTCCACTGCAGAACTTACACATATATGCTTTGTGCACACAAAGAAAAACAGCGGCCCAGAGATTCCAGCTAGGGCTCTTAGGATGGAGGAAAGTTCCCGCAGGTAACTCACTGGTTAATTTTAAAGAGCTCAGGAAAGGAAGGAAGGATGGCTTTTTCTCTTGTGAGTCAAGAAAAGGTCCTGAAGATAACCCTCCCAGATCAGAACACAACTTTCAACCCACGAGTGCTGCTCCCCCAAGTTATATGCGTCATCTCAGAGAGTTGGTTCCTTGCCATTGGGCAATTAACATGTTGCCAATGGGACCTTATTTGGTGGTCAGTAAATGTTAGCCAGCATCGGTGAGGACACAGCCCACAGAAGAGAGCAGAGAAATCCAGAAATGTAAACTGTATGTATCTCTTCTTCAAGTTGCTGGGTTTTATTTTGTTGTTTTCTGTTTGATTTATTTTCCACATTTTCCTCCAGTTTATTTTATCACTCCAAATACTCCGCAAAATGCCTCACCACCATGGTTGGTTTCACTCTTGCCATTCCCCTGTGTGAACAAAGTGCTTCTCGCCACCTATCAGAATTTTGTTATCAATGTGTTCACCTGATCCTAGCAGAGAGTTTGCTGCAGATCCTGCTTCTGCGTGAGAGGCCTCACAGACTCCCCACACCCTCGCTGACCTCTCCGTCCTCTGACCTCACTTGGAAATGTTTGAAATACTGTCACGGTCATTTCTCATGATGGTGTAATTCCAGTTTTTATCACTTATCTTAAGCTTCCTTTTCTCAAGTGAACTTATTTTTCATCACATTTTTCATCGTACTTTACAGGATAATTTGTACACACAGTAAGTACTTGGTACAAATATTCATGAAACCATAATGAGGCACCATTTTTACCTATCCACTTTCCAAATCCAAACATTCTAAAAAATGGCCAACCCCAACAAGGATATAATAGTGGAATTGCATACTACTAGAAGTCTAAATTATGGGAGAAAATTGTGTAGCTATAATTTAGGGAATTTTTAATCTCTATGTTTTCCTCCAGGCTCCACTCCCACTTTAAAAAGGCATCCGGCTACACAATCCCTACCCACCTTGGAGGCTATATGTAGCAGAGTGAAAATTAGTAACTGGTGAGACCTCTTGGATTTTGTTTTCAAATGTCTAAATCCACTGAGAATAGAATATGAGAAATGTTCCAGTTATCTGTTGCTGTGTAACGAGCTACTCTAAAGCATAGGAGCAAAAACCAATAAGTATTCTCTCATAGTTCTCTGTATTGACTGAGCTCAACTGGATGGATCTTGTCTGGGTTCCTCTATATTATTGCAGTCTGATGTGGAAGCATCTGAAGATTTCTTCACTCACATGTCTGGTGCCTAGACTGGGCTGGTGAGAAGAGGAGGGGTGTTGCTGAGTCTCTCTCTCTCATCTTTCTCTCTTTCTCCCCTTTCTCTTTCTCTCCATACAGCCTCTCCATGTGTGTAGCTAGCTTGGCCTTCCTTACACCACGGCAGTCTCCAGGAAGCCAGACTTCTCCATCAGCAGCCTGCCTCCTGCAAGATGAGCATTCCCAAAGGGCCCAGGCAGAGGCTGCTTTTCACACATTGTCACTTCCACTGCATTCTACTGATTACAAGTGAGTCACTAAGGCCAACCTAGATCCAAAGGAAAGGGAATTAAACATGTCCTATCAACGAGATGAAAGCAAAGAATGTATGGCTATCTTTATTTAATGTGCCACAGGGGAATAAAAGATTCTTCTTTCAGATTAAAATGAAGAAAGGAACAAGGTGTATGAATGAAGCTTGCTCCCTGGATATGCTCTGTGTTGGCACAAGGATATTCAGGAGGAAAAATATGGTCTATCTAGGAAAAATAAAATCACAAACATGGGGCTTTCTGCTCTCACCAGGTTGTCAGGCCCTAAGAATCCCCACTGGGCCCAAGGGACAGGCTGATGTGGACATCTAGCCAATAATGAACATGCCTCCCTCCCATTTCTTGGCACCCAGTGAGACTCCGGAAACTGGGCACAACCCCCAGGTGGGGGAAAGTTCAGAAAAGACACATGAAAATTTTTCCAGCTACCCCAGGGGGAAAGGGGCTTGATATCAAAACCAGGTTGATTTATTGAAAATAGATTACCATATCTCTTCCAGCCTGGGTTTGGGAACTGACCTTGGTGTCAACCCCTAAATTTTATTTCTTCTGACTTGACTCTTCAGTGAAGTCATTCTGTCTCTCAGGTTGAGCCTTCTGCATCCTCTTCTTTCATCACTAATTACCAGAGCAGAGTTAAGCTGCTGCCACAGGCACCCTCAGACACAATCCATGCAGAAGCACATGAACTGGAAGATTAACCACTCAGGTGCAGGGAAGACGGTGGGGAGACCACACACAGCTCAGTTTGGAAATGGGTTTCCCATTCCCTCCTGAGAAAGAGACGAGAAGGAAGAGAGCAGCAACCCTGCCAGAGCCAACGTAGTGTGCAATTCATTGTCGTGAAGGTCTACCCAGGCAGCTCAAAGAATGCTGCGATAAATTACATATGCCTCTCTATTGCCCCCAGAGAATCAGTTCTGTGCAAGTCAGTAGCACAGTCGGGAAAGCAAAGGTTGCCCATCCTCAGGAATTGAGGTCAACCTTTCTCCACCAGGTTCCAGAAAGCAGCCCCATTGGAGGTGGGATGTGAAGCAGAAGGCCTGTGAAGATGTTAAAAGCACACAGTATCAAACTCAGGACAAGAAGGAAGCCAGGCGCATTGAACTGAATGCTCGCTCTCAATATTGCGTGTTGCTGTTCAAAAATCAGATCTGCTGCCCACTCTTCCTGTCCTTAACTTTCAAGTTCCCTTCTACCATTTATCAAACTGGTCTTTTATTTATAAAGCTCCTAATTGCTCTCCAGATGAGGCTCTCTGCCTTGTAACCCAACTTCTGCCTTCCATCAGAAACAAACAAACAAACAAAAAACCGCTCCATCAGCACAGGGAAACCTTGACTAGTTTTTCCCCATGTTGGTGTAGAGAATGGACAAAAACTTTTGAAAGAGAATGTGAGACTCTTCAGAGGAACTTGGCCACAGTACATGCTTGTGTATGATTACAAACACCGAAATTTCTTAACAAGAGCAAACATTTTTAGCACATATTATGTGCCAGGCACTGTGCTGAGCCATTAACATATATTAGCTCATTAATACAGTCTCTCTGTTAGATAGTAAGATTATTATTCCCACTTTGCAGATGGGAAAATGTAGGCTTAAACAACAAATAAGAGCTGGACCCAGGACATGAACTCTCTTCTGTGCCTCTTTGAAGCTTCTGCTCTTTTCCACCAAGTCACTGGTCCTCAAACATTGGTGTGCATACTCTGAGAACACTTCTTTTTCAATAAGCTCGTCTGTTTCCCAACCAACGGGTCTGTCACAGTTTTCCTGAGCATTCCCCAGATCAAGTGTGAAACTGATGGAGAGATACACACATGCCCAGCCCTCAATGCCATTTCTACCAGCAGCCTTCCCTCCCGGTCAGATGACTCCTAATCTTGCTTTCATTGGACAAGGGGCAAAATCATCCCTGTGTCTTACTGCTTTTTAGGAGTATACTTCCTTTCATACATGGAAGAACTCGAAACCCTAAATTCTCTATTTTTTAAATTAATTAATTTACTTGTAAAAAATGATTTCCACGTTTATTTTAGATTCTGGGTTTGTTACCCAGGAATACTGCATGATGCTGAGGTTTGGGGTATGACTGATCCCATCACCCAGGTACTGAGTATAGTACCCAATAAGTAGTTTTTCAACCCTTGCCCTTCTCCCTCCCTCCCCCACAGCAGTCCCCAGTTTCATTGTTGCCATAATTCTGTCCATAAGTACTCAATGTTTAGCTGCCACTTATACATGAGAACATGCAGAATTTAGTTTTCTGTTCCTGCATTAATTCTATTAAGATAATGGCCTCCAGTTGCACCCATGTTGCTGCAAGGAACATGATTTCATTTTTTATGGCTGTATAGTATTCCATTGTGTATAGGTACCACATTTTCTTTACCCACTCCACCACTGAGGGTCATCTGGGTTGATTCCATGTCTTTGCTATTGTGAGAATAGTGCTGTGATGAACATACAAGTCTATGTGTCCTTTTGGTAGAATGATTTATTTTCTTTTGGATACTTACCCAGTAATGGGATTGCTGGGTTGAATGGTAGTTCTGTTTTAAGTTCTTTAAGAAATCTCCAAACTGCTTTCTACAGCAGCTGAACTAATTTACATTCTCACAAAACAGTGTATAAGTGTTCCCTTTTCTCTGCAGCCTCACCAGCATCTGTTGTTTTTGACTTCCTAATTCTCTGCCTTTTTTTTTTTTTTTTTTTTTGAGACAGAGTCTCGCTCTGTCGCCCAGGCTGGAGTGCGGTGGCGCGATCTCGGCTCACTGCAAGCTCCGCCTCCCGGGTTCACGCCATTCTCCTGCCTCAGTCTCCCAAGCAGCTGGGACTATAGGCGCCCGCCACCAAGACTGGCTAATTTTTTGTATTTTTAGTAGAGATGGGTTTTCACCGTGTTAGCCAGGATGGTCTCGATCTCCTGACCTCATGATCCGCCCACCTCGGCCTCCCAAAGTGCTGGGGATGACAGGCGTGAGCCACCGCGCCCGGCCCCTAAATTCTCTTTCTAAAAGCAACATATTTGCTCTGAGTCCTCCCTGCTCACCTCAACTACAGATCAGAATGAGACCAGGCCGGCTCAGAAGGGTGAGTTGCTTAGTAACTGGAATCACACATCCCTATACCTCAGAGGCAAATGGTATATTTTGCTGCCCCTCAGGGTGCTTTGGAACATGACTGTGAATGACAGAGTTCCTTCCCAGAGTGCCGCATAATGTCTGGGGCAAGAGCGAAGATCCTCATCTCTCACCTTCCTCTAGGGCTGGAACATCACCTGCCCCTTAGAGACCTGGCGTATTAAACAGACCATTTCCATCCGTGCCTAAGGCTGCAGGCCATTTCCTGTCCCACGCATTTTATAAAGTCATTTGGGAGTAGATAAGTTGGGGCTAACTATATAATTTCAGTTAATATATTAGAAGTTCACCTTCTTGGTGCTAGCCTATTTTCCCTATGAAAATGTATTCATCCTCATCTTGAACTGACTTCTGAAATATCTTAATGTGTAAGTCAGTCCTTACTGTTGTGGAGAGACAATAGCTAGAGAGAAAAGGAGGGGAGCTTCTATTTTGTTAGCTCAATCCACACCAACTGATTCACTCTAAAGAAGGTCTGTCCCAACTCTTGGCTCACCCTAACAATGGTTTGAAGTATTATCTACCCATCCCTTGGGGGAAGAAAGAAGGGAAGAGGTCCTCAAAAGCATAGACCGTGACTCTGCTGGATACTCCTTTGTAAATCTAGGGTGTTCAATTGTCTAGGTGAGTGCAGTGGGGATTCCCCCTTGCTTGTCAGTGATGGTGGGGTGGGGGCTACAAACCTGAGTCTCTTCATTTAATAACTTGGATGAGAAGTAAGCAGTGACAGACACAACTATTTCACTACTGTTCACTATTATATATTATTTCGTCTCATCGAAAAGGACTGAAAATTTTCAAAGTATGCAGTTTTTCACCTCATTCATTCATCTATGTTAAATTTTGAGTTTATACACAGAAAGTCCCAGTGAGCCAAACTATCCATTCACAGTTTATTTCTGGTGATTCGTGATTCTTCAAAATTTGCACCATTTCTGGGATCAGTCTGCATAGAATTGGACTTTTATCAGGTAATTCTCAACACATGAGGCAGAAATGTTCTAGCTGCCCATCTTGTTTTTAAGGAATGATATTATTCCGACACCAAAGTAGACAAACCTTCCCTTTCAGTTATCACCTCCCCAGAAGGTACCCATACTCTGATTTTTGTCATCAAACAGTTTTGCCTATTTCTGATATTTAACTGAATGGAATCCTTCACTTAAATATCAACAACAGTGTTGTTCTCTTTGTGTCCTGCTTCTTTAGTTTAAAATAATTTCTGCTATTCATACGTGTTGTTGTGTGAACAGTCATTTAGTCACATTATTGCTGTGTAGTATTACCATCGCATAAATATACAATCCGTTTGTCCATTCTACTGTGGGGTAGTTTCCAGTTTTTAGTAACTGCAAATAAAGCTGCTAAGAACATATTTGTACATACCTTTGGTGAACATATATAAGCATTTCTACTAGGTATATGCCTAGGAGTGGAATTTTTAAGATATACAGTATGAGTTTCTTTATAGTAGATATTGCCAAATAATTTTCTATAGCGGCTATATGAATTTATACTCTTCCTAGTAATGCATCAAAGTCTTTTAAAAACATTTAATTAATATAACTTTTGGATAAACTGGATACTATTCCACTATAATACTATTAAGACAAACAGAAAGGCAACTTTCCTTATGCTAGTGATATGGCTTTTGCCTCAACCAACCAGAGGAGTAGCCTTTGTGAGCAGCTGAAATTGTTGACTAAAGGATGCCTTAAAAGTTCTGCATCAAAATATGGTCCTGGCTGGGCACAGTGGCTCACGCCTGTAATCCCAGCACTTTGGGAGGCTGAGATGGGTGGATCACCTAAGGTCAGGAGTTTAAGACCAGTCTGGCCAACATGGTGAAACCTTGTCTCTACCCAAAATACAAAACTTAGCCAGGCGTGGTGGCACACATCTGTAATCCCCGCTACTCAGGAGGCTGAGACAGGAGAATTGCTCGAAGCCGGGAGGTAGAGGTTGCAGTGAGCTAAGATCATGACACTGCATTTAGCCTGGGCAACAGAGCGAGACTCTGTCAAAAAAAAACAAAAAAACAAAACAAAAAAAGAAAGAAAGAAAGAAAAAAGAAAAAAAATGGTTATAATAAAATAATTGCATTTGGAAGATATTCTTCACTATTTAGTGGGCTACAGGTAATTCTATCCAGCAAGTCAATTCATTCTTCTATGTTGAAATATATTTTGAAATTAACTGATCCTGTAAGTACATCAAAGTTTAAATTCATCTTTTGAGATAGCCAAGTCTCAAAATCAGGTAGGCTCCCCAAATCATTTTCTGTCAAATGTTAAGGTGCGGAAATCTAAAGAACCATCAGCCATCTATTTTACCAAGTGCCTGAGCAAAATGGAAGGTCCTGTCAGTGGGGCGTGTTGGCCCTTCTCACTGTCCCCCAGCATCCATACACAAGGGAGTCATGTGCCAGCCATAGATGGGCAGAAATAGAAGGATGCACCAGGGCCCGTAAATGTCACAACAATGTGTCAGTTCTTTCACCTGTATGGCTTGTGGCTAAACACAGCATATGGATCCCATTTTTAGTAAATGATATCGCTTTTCAGCACTTTGGGCACTCACCCATCAGAGAATCCAACTGTGAAAATTACTGTGATCTGGCCTCGCCAAAAGCCCACTTGAGATTCATGGTATTTAACAGAACCATGCTGCCTGCCCATTCTGTAGCTTTCTTATGTTCTTCCATTGTATTAACTTAGATCATCAGAAATTCATGGGCATAAATCTTAATATTGTAGCTTCTTACAAAACTGCCTTCACTAATCTTAACTAGGTGACAGGCTCAACTAGGTGACAAATAATTTCTCAACTCTTAGCAAGAAGCAACAAAAAGAAAACTATTAGAGATTTCTACATCTCTTGCCAGAATGTAGCCAGGCATTGTCCATGATATTACTCAATGTTATAAGAATACAAATAATTCTTCCAAGAAACAATAGAATTGTAGTCCTAGCAGGAACCAGCCAGGGGACCATACAAAGTGTTGAAATTCCCTTTTTGCTTCAGCTTCCAGAAAGCTTAAAGTTAACACTTGTGTTCAAATAAAATTCATGCCACACACATACACACACACACACACACACACACACGAATTCAAAAGGCAAATCTATAGAGACAGAAAGTAGATTAGTGGTTGCCTGGGGCTGGGCAAAGGAAGGGGGAACGACTGCAAATGGGCACAAGGTTTATTTCCTTGGGTGATGGAAATGTTCTAAAATTAGATTGGCGAGGTGGTTGCACAACTCCGCAAATTTACTAGGAAATCGCTGAATTGTATTCTTAAATGACTAAATTTAATTGTATGTAAATTAAACTTCAATCAAGCTGTTTTTAAAAATTCAATCCAAGATAGATCATCAACATCAATGTGAGAGGTAAAACAATTAAACTGGAAGAAAATATAAGAGTACATCATCATGACCTTGGAGTAGACAGAGATTTCTTAAACCGAACACAGAAAGTACTAACTATATAAGAAAAAAAATGACAAAATGGACTTAATTAAAATTAGCATGTCTGTTAAACAAAGAATATCATTAAGGTAGTGAAGAAGCAAGCTACAAGCTGGGGAGAGATATTTGCAATACTGACATCTGACAAAAGACTCATGTCCAGGATATATATATTTTAATACTCCTACACATAAGCAGAAAGACAACCCAATTTAAAAATGAGCAAAAGACTTGAACAGGTAGTTCACCAAAGATAGCTATCCAATTGGCTGATAAATGTGTGTACCTTTTACTACACAAATATGGTCACAGCTCTCTCAATTTCTAGTTCTGTATCTTCATGCCTCCTGATTTGTTTAATGGTTTTTATCTCCTTGTTATATGTTTTGATATTTGTATCTGCCAGAGTCCCAATGGGAGGCAGACAGTGTGTGCAACTTAGAATAATTCAAGAAGGGTTTCTTTCCAAAGGGACTATTTATAAGGGTCTGAGTTAAATGGAGGGGAACCACCAAAGGTGATCAAGAACCAGATGAAAAGCAGCAGAAATGTCAGTCCCCTCAATAGCCAGGTGCAATGGGATGGGGGCAGTACTGGAACCCATTGGAGAGGGTCAGGCAGAGAAGCTACCTCAGGAGGAGTGATCACTGGGCCAGGAATAAAATCAGCCTGAGGTAACCTCACAGGTCAGGGGAGCAGGGGAAAGATACTCAGGTCTCACTCTCTCTTCCCTGTGATCTCCTTGCTGGGGCTTCCATTGGTTGAACCTGACTGAAAGCCAAAGGACAAGGTAGCTCTTATTCAATGTCATCCATCAGGTCAGCCATCTAGGGCAGAGAAGGCAGAGAGTAGCTCTGGAGGAGCAAATGGAAGAGATCTGGAACACCATTGCAAGCTGCCTGGAATCCCTTTTAAAATACACAGGAAATACATAAGTGAACAATCACCACAACCAGTAAAACTCTGTTCCTGAGAAAGGAAATTCTTTTTTTTTTTTTTTTTTTTTTTTTGGATTTTTACTAGAGACGGAGTTTCACTGTGTTAGCCAGGATGGTCTCGGTCTCCTGACCTTGTGATCCGCCCACCTCGGCCTCCCAAAGTGTTGGGATTACAGGCATGAGCCACCATGACTGGCTGAGAAAGGAAATTCTTTAGAGACATTATATTAGCTTTTTATATGTAATTTGTGAAGCAGAAGGAAGAGGGGAAAAGGTAGTGGTTCATTATCCTATACCCAACCCAGATAATGCCCTGCATAATTTGTTTTCTATTGATTGGACATGGTGCTGACTCCTGTCCAAAAGTGAATTAGACATCCTTAGTAGTAAATGATATGGCTTCTCCAAGGGGTTTCTTGCTCCACGAACTCCCTTCAGAACCAGCATCTGGGCACTTGGGAAAGGTTATGTTCCCATAGAAATATCAAGTAAATCTCCTCTTCAACAGCTACTTCTTGGTCTGGACAGCCTGTAAGGGACCTTCAGCCTCTCCTCTCGTTTCTCCTCCAGCACAGCACGCTTCCAGAGCTGCCCTGCCCATTGCCATGAGCCAACTCTCTCCACTTTGTCACTCACCCTTACTCAGTTCTCAACCATGGTTTCCATTAGTGCAGGATCCAAGATGTTGTCTACATTGATTTTCTTAAAAGGTTTTAAAAGTGTCAATCAAGAAGCACACTGATGGATTCTTCTGTTTCACAAGCCTCCATCTGCAAGGTGAGCTGGGACACTGAATACTCACTCACTTCCTATTATAAACCTCTCTGTATTATGGCACAAATCAAAACCAAGCTGTTCTATGCAGAGGCCTTCTCTGCATCTGAAATAATAACCTCATATATTTATCAGTTTATTTGCCTATTGTCTCTCCCACTAGAACAAATACTCATGTGAACAGGGATCTTATCTGTCTTGTTCAGCAAATATCCTTACAACCCAGCAAAGGGGCTTCACACCTAACAGGCTAAATGTATGCTAAATAAATATGTAACTGCATGTGACTTCCTTTCTTTGGCTTCTCCATTGGTACCACCTGGCCTTAAGTCTGCCATCCTCTGTAACTCAGCCAGCTTTATAGTAAGTCCACTTGTGATACATAGAGACTACAGGGTGTCCCTAAAACATATCTCTCTCTCTCTCTCTCTCTCTGAAAGCTGGCTGGCCAGAAGCAGGAGTAGTGTTCACCATCTTGCTTCACATCACAAACTCAATGTTACGCTAAGCCAGTCAGCTCGACAGTGAGTCCACATGCATCCATCTGAGCACACTGTTTCGTCCAGCCCACTGCTTCTTCCCAACAACATTCACCAAATTCCACTCCTTTCTCCTTTCACCCAGACCTCTCCAATGTTCACCACACAAGCAAAAATATCAAGAGTTCTGCCGTAGAATTTAACCACTGGTAAGACTGAACAATAGAGCATTGAAAAATATAACACAATCACATATTTATAATTTTTTGAGTTGAAAATATCATTAGAGGTCACCTGGTTCAATAGCTTTCTTGACCACAACCCACAGTAGGATATACATTTTACCTCCCAAATGAGTACACATTCATTCTTTCCGCAAATATATGTTGAACCCGTATATGTGTCAAGCACTGTTCTAGGGGCTAAAAATAAAAGAGTAAACCCTGCCTGCTCTCAGGGAGCTTACATTCTAATGTAAACTCACTTGTGTGTATGTGTCTGTGTGTGTGTTATCTTTTGTGTATTTGCTTGTTTGTTTTAATGCTATCACAACCCTCTAAATTATTTCCAAGCTCACTAATGAGTGATGACTCATAGCTTGAAAATTACTAAGTCAGTCCTATATTTTCCTATGGTTCCTATATGGAAACAGTTCTATAGAGAGTGAAAACAGTGAGTTTGACTTTGCACCACTTACCTGGAAGTGCCTGCAGATATCCAAGAGGAGGTGTCTAGCAGACATTTAAATATACAGATGTGAAGCTCCAGGAAGATGTTTAGAATGGAAAGACAAATCTGGGAGTCAGTACGTTGAAGCCATGGACTGAATACAATGTTGCAAAGAAAGTGTATAAATTCTTTTAAGAGTCTTCTGTGGGATGCCCAGGGGAACACCAACATGTAAGGAATATTCAGGGGAAGAAGACCAAGACATATGGAAAACTAAGAAAGAGAGGAGTGAAGGAAGTTCCAAGAAGGATCATAGTGTTCACATTACAAAGAGGTAAATAAAAATAAGGCCAGGAAGCATGCATTAGATCTGGCAATTAGGGACATCTGGTGACCACTGCTTCCTAGAGAAGTTACATTAATAATTTGACATGAGCAGAAACTAGATTGAAGATGACTAAGAAATGAATGGGAGACATTAAATGAACACTCTGCTTTTGAAGAGCTTGCCAGGAAAGGAAGGAGTGAGCAGCCAGTACAATCGCTGGAGAAGGGGGAGAGACTCTGGGGTGGGGGGAGGCATTTCAAATTAGAAAGAAGGGGACATATTCATGAAGCTAAGGGATAAAAGCCAGACAGTGTTGGAAAAACTCTTCTAGACATCAGCCTAGGCAAAGAATTCATGACTAAGACCCCAAAAGCAAATGCAACAAAAACAAAAATAAATAAATGGTACCTAAATAAACTAAAAATCTTCTGCACAGCAAAAGAAATAATCAGTAAACAGACAACCCACAGAAAGGGAGAAAATTGCAAACTATGTATCCAGTGAAGGACTAGTATCCAGAATCTATAAGGAACTCAAACAGATCACCAAGAAAAAAAACAAATAATCCCATTAAAAAGTGGGCAAATGTTATGAGTAGATATTGTTCAAAAGAAGATATACAAACAGCCAGTAAACATATGAAAAAAAATGCTCAACATCACTAAACATCAGGGAATGCAGATTAAAACCACAATCAGATACCACTACCTTACTCCTCCTGCAAGAATGGCCATTATTAAAAAGTCAAAATATAATAAATATTGGTGTGAATATGGGGAAAAGGGAACACTGTTACACTGCTGGTGGGAATATAAACTAGTACAACCACCATGGAAAATGGTGTGGCAATTCCCTAAAGAACTAAAAGTAGAACTACCATTCGATCCAGCAATCCCACTACTGGGTATCTACCCTGAGGAAAAGAAGTCATTATATGAAAAAGACATGCACACTTATGTTTATAGCTGCACAATTCACAATTGCAAAGACATAGAACCAACCTAAGTGCCCATCGACTAATGAGTGGAGAAAGAAAACGTGGTTTTCTTATATATACACCATGGAATTCTACTCAGCCATTAAAAGGAAGAAAACAGTGTCTTTTGCAGCAACTTGGATGAAGCTGGAGGCCATTATTCTAAGTGAAGTAACAAAGGAGTGGAAAATCAAAAACCATATGTTCTCACTTGTAAGTGGGAGCTAAGCTATGAGTACACAGAGCCATAAGAATGATCTAATGGACTTCAGAGACTCCGAAGGGGAAGGGTGGGAGAGGGGCTAGGGTTAAAAGCTACATATTAAGTACAGTGTACACTACTCTAGTTACAGGGCACTCAAATCTCAGAATTCACCACTATGTAATTCATTTGTATAACCGAAAATCACTTGTACCCTAAAAACTATTTTAAAAAAAGTTTTTTAAAGGTTTGCCCAAATAAGAATAACCATAAGAAAAAAGAAAATATTTGTTAGGAGCAGTTTTATCAGGCATTATGATGGTTTCCCAGTCTCTAAAGCAAGTTAAGTGGAGAGAAGTCATTATAGGCATCATGATCTTGAGGGGCTGCTGTGAGAGTGTGTGTGTGTGTTCATATGTGTTGAGTGTGTGTGTTCATGTGTGTCGAGTGTGTGTGATATGTGTGTGTTCATGTGTGTTGAATGTGTGTGATATGTGTTCATGTGTATTGAGTGTGTGATATGTGTGTGTTCATGTGTGTTGAGTGTGTGTGTCTATGTGTGTTGAGTGTGTGTGATGTGTGTGTGTGTGCTATATACTGGGGTACAGAACAAGAAAGAGTTGGGAAGCACATCTTCTATTCTGTGTTCACCTAATTCTAACAAAAACCAAATCAACTACCCTAACTCTATACAATTATTACAATTATTGTTGTTATTGTTGTCATTATTATTCTTTTAAAGCAAAGATTCATCTTTCACAACAGCTCTTGGAGGCAATTCTCTTTCAGAGATGTGGGAGAGTGAGCTGAACTATGCCACAAAACAACCTCAAGTAGACCATGGACTAGAAACCTTGCATGTTGCCTGCAAGCAAAGATTCCTCAGTAGCCTAAGATGGAAATGTACATCTCTAATTTTTCTTTATAAAACAGACAACATTTGCCAAAAACATGATTCCTTCGTGGCTCTGTTCCCAAAATGATATGTCCAGCTGGCACTTAGATTCCTGTAATAGCATGTGCTCTGTTACCCTGTAAACTCTACTGCAGAAACGGGATTCTAGCAGGCAGATGGGACAGCCTCATGGATGATGATAGAAAGTGGAAAAGTGAGTGAAGAAGAGAATAATCCCCCACATCATCCTGAACTCCCTCAAAAGGCTGAACAGCAAAAAGGAGACCAGTTGGCTTCAGGGACGTGGGTGTCAGAGGATTTACACTTCAAGGAATCAGACACTATAAACAAACACAGTTATACTCATACCTCCTACATTATTCAAATTAACAAATATACATATCTCATGATCATTCCCAAATCAGCTCAGTGCTAGGCTTTCCTAGGAATGGTGATTCCCATCCCTCTCCTAAGGGTAACAGCAAACATAAAAGATGCCTTTGGATCTAGAAAGACACAGGTCCTCAGCAGCTCTAAAATGGTCGGCAGAGAGGGATGAAAATTTTTATTATCATTGATATGGTTTGACTATTTCACCCTCCCAATCTCATGTTGAAATATGATTTCCAATGTTGGAGGTGGGCCCTGGTGGAAGATGTTTTGAGTCATGGGGATGGATCCACTGTGAACAATAATGAGTGAGTTCTTGCTCTGTTAGTTTCAGTGGAATGTGATTGTTAAAAAGAGCCTGGCACCTCCTCCACTCTCTCTCTCACCTCCTGTCTCACCATGTGACGTCAGCTCCCTCTCACTTTCCACCATGAGTGGAAGCGGCCTGAGGCCCTCACCAGAAGCAGATACTGGTCTCATGCTTCCTGTACAGCCTACAGACCATGAGCCATCTTTTCTTCGTAAATTACCCAGCCTAAGGTATTCCTTTATAGCAACAGGAACTGGACCAAGGCAATAGTGTATAGAGGGTCTGCTGTATGCCCTGCACTCTATTCACATTTTTGCATTGAATCCTCATCGTGGCCTTGCAAACAGGCATTATTATCCTTATATTTTTATATGCAGAAACTGAGATGCAGAAAAAAATTATTTGCTAGCAGTAACACAGAAAGTAGGTAGTGGAACATAGCTCCCAAAATAGGTCGTCAGGCTCCAAAACCCATAGAAACCATGCAATGAGCAATACTTCAAGTAAGAAGATGGCCCTTCCATCCCCTGATTCATAAGATGGCAGCTGAGAGTTATCTTCCCTTATAATAACTGATGGCAGTGAGGTAAACAGTCTTGCCCTCTCCTCCCTGGAGCCAGAAGTTGCCAATGGCAGAATGGTTTGATACGAAGTTATTTCCCAGGAAAGCTAACTTTTCTGAGTAGCATAATTCTGCAGCAAATGTTCTGTAGGCCTTACCCTAAATGTAAGGAGTTGGAGATCAAACTAACCACTAAAGTCAGGGGAATTCAAAAGAATAGATAGCATGCAATTCACTCATGCTAACAGACTCTCTCTACACTGAACATACACACAAAACTGCTACAATTTTAGGGGCCAGCCAGGTGCAGTGGCTCACACCTGTTATCCCAGCACTTTGGGAGGCCGAGGCAGGTGGATCACTGGAGGTCAGGTGTTCAAGACCAGCCTAGCCAACATGTTGAAACCCCTCCTCTCGACTAAAAATACAAAATTTAGTCAGGTGTGGTGGCATGTGCCTGTAATCCCAGCTACTCAGGAGATTGAGGCAGGAGAATTGCTGGAACCAGGGAAGCAGAGCCTGCAGTAGGCCAAGATTGTGTCACTGCACTCCAGCCTGGGCAACAGAGCGAGACTCCGAGCCAAAAAAACAAAACAAAAAAATTGTAGGGGCCCATGAGTCTCCTGAAGACCCTCAAGAGACCTATAAGTCAACAGATCCAAGTTCCTCACCTGACTCTTCCATCAGTCCCCAGAAAGCTCTTCATTCCTCCCTACGATGAAATGATCACTCTAGCCCCTTCCCACTCTTAAGGTATGTCTAAGTGTGGGTGTCTCTTGATGAGCAGCAATATTTAAGGACAAAAATAAATATAAGGAGATGACAAGCTCCTCTATACCTGATGACAACACATTTCTGAAGTGTAAGGAAATGGACATTTGTCAGTAAATAATGTCAGAATAAATGTTCTTTCCTCTCATGGCAAGCTTCATTTTCCTTCACCAAATGGCTCTTCAATCTCCCTCACCTCAGCAGAACCCCAGGATCACATGGTGGGAGGGAGGGACAAATGATCACAGAACTCCGCTTGGTAAAATATGAGAGCAACTCCAGCCAGAACAGATGTTTGCATCATCGCTTCGCCGTGTATCACCAGCGCACAGCTGGGAAGTGTTGTGTGTTGCCAAATCTGATCAAAAGAATTTTAAGTTTGGAACAATGATTAGAGATGATCAGCATGAAGAGGTGAAAAACAGAGGAGTCTTAAAGTTACAGAACCTGCTTAAACCATCACAGTAACAAAGGTGATGTTCAGGCAGTAGAAATCTCCGATGGAGAATTGCTTAGGCCACCAGGCCAGGGAATGAATGCTTGAGCAAAACCTAGAAGCCAAAGTTTCTCAAGGCCTCTTCAGGGAACAGCAACTAAAATTATTTGAACTAGAGTTCTCCATGGGGACAGAGTAATATTAAAGAAGAGTAAAGTCAATTAAAAAGCACCAATTGCTATATTTTTAAGACATATATATTATAGAGGGAGCAAGATAGAGCATCATATACTCTGATCTTCAGAAAGTTGTGGAATAATAAAAATAACACAATTACACAATTACACAAGGATAGTTTTGAATGTCTTGCGTTTGTCTAATGCAGGTGTTTCATTGTCAACTTTTTTTCCTATCTAATTTTGTGGCCGACCAGAACATGCCGTGGTAACCCTGGGCCACGCAAGGAGGACTACCACCAGGCAGGGATGGGGCACCAACATCGCCATCAGGAGAAATCCTATAAGCAAAGCCTCCTAGAGTCTCACATGATGCTGCCCCAATTTGGTAGCCATGAACCACATGTAGCTATTTAAATTTTAATTTAAACTGTAATTCCCTAGTTGCACTGGCCCTGTTTCTTTCTTTCTTTTTTTTTTTTTTTTTTTTTTTGAGACTGAGACTGAGTTTGGCTCTTATCGTTCAGGCTGGAGTGCAGTGGCGTGATCTCGGCTCACTGCAGCCTCTGTCTCCCAGGTTCAAGTGATTCTCCTGCCTCAGCCTCCCACGTAACTGGGATTACAGGCTTGTGTCACCATGCCCAGTTAATTTTTGTATTTTTAGCAGAGTCGGGGCTTTCACCATGTTGGCCAGGCTGGTTTCGAACTCCTGACCTCAGGTGATCCACCAGCCTTGGCCTCCCAAACTGCTGAGATTACAGGCATGAGCCACAGCCCCCAGCTCTGCTGGCCTGGTTTCAAGTTCCCAGCCACATATGGCTAGCGTCTACCTTACCAGATGTTGCAAATATAGAACATTTCTATCATCACAGAAAGTTCTATTGGACCATGCCAGTCAAGAGTAAAACTCATTGAATGTTAATGTGCCTTTAAATCACTTGAAGATCTTATTAAAATGCAGCTTCTTATGGAGTAGTCTGGGGAGGGGCCTGAGTCTCTGCATTTCTAACAAGCTCCAGGTGATGTGGACTGTCCTGGGCCATGGCACCTGCTGAGAGGCTAGGGAGGAGGCACAATGACCCCGTTCAATGCTGGCCTTGAGCTGAAAGGTAAATGTTTCTCCTGCTCTTACACAAAGAGCACCTTATACATTCATATTGCAGTTCTATAAAACAGTGAATGTTAGATGATACAGAATCACTTTCCCTTCTCTACCCTTCCACCCTTACACTATGTGGTTTTCAAAAATTCCAGGACTCAGAGCAAAAATCTACAGACCACTGAATCTCTATCTTCGCTCTACTTCCACTATCTGCAATGGAGATTTCCTTAAGAGAAAGCCTGCCCAGTATAATTTAAGCAGCTGTGTTTCCAGAAAATAAGAGCAGCCCTTGTACATTCGGACACAACGGTATCCTAAAGAGAAACAGTCAGGCATGTGCAAAAATTCAATGTGGCTGCATTAGTACAACATATTTAGAGTAATGAAAAAGAAGAAAGAAGCTCTTCAAGCTTAAAAACAGAAAATTGCATCACAATAGAAAAAAAAATCCACAAATAAATATACCAAATAATATATCTGTAGCTTTGCCACAGTTTCCAAACAGAAATAACTCACATGATTTCATCTTTAATAACAAGAAGACAGATGTATCTGTGGTGTACATAAACCAACATTTCCAAATGACCCCAAGTAATCATAGAACTATCCACACAAAGTAGGTCTTACTGTTTTCATTTTTACAGGTGTGAATACCAACTCTCAGAGGAATTAAGAAACTGCCTGGGGTTCACCCAGTTCTATCTGGCTTTGCAACCCATACTGGTTTTATTGTCCTGGGCTACTGCTCCAACTAGTATGAAAAACTAGCTTACAAGTAGATGAGAGGAGGGCAATGACACCCTGTAAGCAGAATAACTATTGCAGACCGTCAGCCTCTTCTCCCAGCTAGCAACAGTTTCCTCACCTGCAAGTGGAATGGCTCACCCATCTGTCTGTTAAAAGATTCATCTTGTCATTAAGAGATGTCTGCTAAAAGCACTGAGGAAACATAAACCAATGTGTTCATTATTTAATCTTGCTGGGTTTTACAGGATTTACAGTAAGTATGGGTTAATGTAGATATATATCCTAGATTATAGAATAACCATCCAGAGAAAAATCCAAGAGTGAGCTTGTAACAAGGTCCCCTGCATGAGAATTAGCAGCCAGAGTAGAACCTGGGACGTGACGACCGGTATGAACATGTTCTCACAACCAGGCAACCTGGCTGAAAAGTGAGGTGTGAGGTTGTGGGCAGAGGTTGAGGCCATCACAGCATTCATCATCCTCGCTTGTGAGAGCAAATGGGGACACTCACAGACAACAGGAGTAGACACGGACTGGCCCGGGGAAACCTGTCCAGCAGGCACCTTATTCGGAAGCCTTGATGTTAGGGAGTTGGATTTTTCTCTGAAAGAGGAAGCCACCAAATGAGTGGCATAATCCAACTTTGCATTTTAGAAAGACCTTCTTATGGGTCAGGTGCGGTGGCTCACACCTGTAATCCCAGCACTTTGGGAAGCTGAGGTGGGTGGATCACTTGATGTCAGGAGTTTGAGACCAGTCTGGCCAACATGATGAAAGCCCGTTTCTACTAAAAATACAAAAATTAGCCAGGCGTGGTGGCACATGCCTGTAAACCCGGGAGGCGGAGGTTGCAGTGAGCCAAGATCGTGCCACTGCACTCCAGCCTGGGTGAGAAGAGCAAAACTCTGTCTCAAAAAACAAAAAAGGCCTTCCTGGCCCTTGCGTGGAGAACACGGCTAGAAGAGGAAGAGATTATTAAACCTCAGAGGCTTAGTTCGTAAGAAATGTGTGCACATGTGTGCGCAAGCATGGGCAAACCATCCAAAGAAAATTCAGAATCTGGGGCTAATTTTAAACCTGCTAATGTTGACCTAAATTAGACACAAAAAAACTAAATTCTTCCTATGCCAAAACTAATCCCCAACTCACATGCTCCTCCCTTGGCAAGGTCTGCTGCACGGTATTATAGAAAGTGGAGCCAGCCCTTCAGGCCAGAGGGCACCACCTGGAAAAGCAACAAGCCATTGGCCTCAATAGGGAAACAGTTGCCAACAGCAAAATGCAGCCAGACAAAAATCTGTCTGGATTGTTCCAATCGTTTGTTGAGCATCTCCTACATATTGGCACTGCAAATGTAAAGATAACCAAGGCACAATTCCTGCCCTCAAGAAACATATGGACAGACAAGGCAGTTATTCTAATACAGTGTGAGAGGTATGGCAGAGGCCAGCCCTGGTGCTAAGAGCACAAAAGAGGAGCAGGTGATGCACACTGTGTGTCTTCATGGCTTTTGGCACAAATTGTGGTTCCCAGACTTAGCAACGTCCTGCATTACCTGGAAGTTTGCTGGAAATGCAGAATCTCAGGCCCACTTCAGATGAGTTAGCCAAAGGAGGATAAGTGGGAGGAGGCATTTAAAAAAACAGGAAATGGCAGAAGCAAGATGACAGATGGTTGCACATTTCTAGGTTGCAGAGATCAACATGCCTGAAGCACAGACTAACAGGCACAAAGTGGTAAATGGAGAAGCTTTGAAGGGGTGGAGAGGAAGACTAGGTAGAACCTTCTGAGTTACAGGCCTGAGACACCTCACTGCACTTGGCAGAAGGGACACCTAGGAGATCAGGTGGTCCAGACAACCTTCAAGTTGAAGGGAGCCAAGAGTTGTCTTGCACAGGCTTGAGAACCTGGAGAAGGGAACTTAGCTGGTTTTGTGAAACCAAACAAGCTAATTACCCCTTAATGACATTGGTCCCCAGCTAGATCTGTGCCAAAGAGTAAAAAGAAAAGCACTCAAAGAACCTTCACCATTGGATCTCAGTCCAGGCACAGGGCTTGGGCAGGGTTTCTTAAAGTCACCTAAGTATAGGAATTACCTGGAGCATTTGTTCAAAATTCAGGTTCCCAGATCGCAGTGTAATCTGTGGAATCAGAAACCCATGGTAATGGCCTGAGGAGTACAGGCTGGGGAAGCAACCAGGGTGATTCCACACATCAGGAAACCTGGTGTCTCTGGGTGAGGGAGGGAGAGCACCTGACTCCTAACACTGTAGGTGGTCAGCAAGCCATAGGTTCCCTTCCCTCCCTGTCACAATAACCCAAGAGGTTGGAAGGTGCTGACTGCACTCCACGTGCTCTTTGTAGAGGTTGTTCAGGTCACACATCGCTTAGGGGACAGAATGTGAAAAACAGTCTTGCTCAGCACCTGACCTAGAAAGCTGTCGTTCTTGATGCACTAATCTTACATCTTTAATGGCAGACTTGTTCCTTTCTCCATATTTGATTCATTCAGTACTCATCATTCAGTACCTGTTAGGTACAGGCACCTAATAGGTACGAGCAAGAAACTTGAGTTTTCTGACAGATGAAAGTATTAGTTAATGTATGAATTGACTCTTGAACTTTGGCAAATAAAAATATTTATATATATATGAATATATATATATATATATATCTAACTCAGTGTCTTTATACATTTTAAAAAGATGAATCTAGAAAAAAAAATGAGCAAAAAGCATGAATAAGCATTTCACAGAAGATAAAACTTAAAAGGCCAGCAAGCATATGAAAAGATGTGCAACTGATCAGTAATCGGGAAAATAATAATTCAAAAACATTTTCTATTCATGAGCTTGGCCAACTTTTTAAAGTCTGACATTTCCAAGGTTTGGTGGGATGCAGACAAACTGGACAGTGTCCTACACTGCTGATAGAAACATAAATGAGTGCGACCAGTTTAGAAAACAATTGTCATTACCTAGCAGAGGTGATGGTGGACATAGTAAGTACTTCTGCTTCTAGATGGAAACCCCAGAGGAGTAGCACACATGCACTAGAAAATATGTATAAGAATGTTTATAGGTCGGGTGAGGTGGCTCACACCTGTCATCCCAGCACTTTAGGAGGCCAAGGCAGGTGGATCACCTGAGGTCAGGAGTGCAAGATCAGCCTGGCCAACATAGTGAAACCCCATATGTACTAAAAATACAAAAAATTAGCTAGGTGTGGTGGCACACACCTGTAATTCCAGCTACTTGGGAGGCTGAGGCAGAAGAATTGCTTGAATCCGGGAGGCAGAGGTTGCGGTGAGCTGAGATCACACCATTGCACTCCAGCCTGGGCAACACAGTGAGACTCAGTCTCAAAAACCAAAAAGTATGTTCATAGTAGCATAATTTGTAATGGAATAAAACTGGAAACAATTCACACATCCATTGACATCCATTGACAAAAGAATGGAAAGATACCTCCATATATACATACATATCCACACATGTAAACCACACACACACACACATACACATATATACACATATACACACACACACGTGTGTGCTCATGTTGGTCTGATGTATTTTATAAATATTTAGCTCTCAGTTCATTTAGTAATTATAATAATTTTTATTATTTATACCATGTTTTAAGGCATGTGCTGGGTGTTCCTTATATATCTCTAATCATCATAAAAACCTGGTAAGGTATAATTATTCCATTGCAGTTGGAGAAGATAAAGTTGGGTGATGTCTTCAGCCTAAAATCACACCACTTGGAAATACTGAAGCTCAGATTTGCACCCATTAACTTCAAAGTCCAAGTTCTTCCTACCATATCACAGGAAGTTCTTTCCAGAAAGATCTTTAACCCAAAGGTGTATGTTATACTCATTATCTTGATAATGATGTAAACATGAAAACAAGTTAATTCCTCCTAACCTTGCCCTTAATATGTAGCCCTACTCTTCATTGAAGCTAAAACACACACACAGACACACACAACTCATATGTAATAGCAACAAATAGTGGAGGGCATTTCTATTTAATGTAGGCTAAACTTATTTGTGTTGAGGTTCTATAATTCATGAGAATTAACGTGAATGATCCATAGAAGGTATTCATATAAAAAGGAAATAAGCAGTCAATACTTCTCTTCATAGTCACGCCATAGCAAGTGGCCATCAGCTTCAAGCTCTCCTACTGTGATGTCTCACCATTGCTTGGGGCTCAGGTACTCTGTACAATGAGAGCTTCCTTTCAGGTTCCTGTCACTCAGATGATCCGTCTTGATCCTGGCTCCAGCCCCCTGCTTGGCAACTCAGCCCTATCAATTATTAATCCATCTCCAGCTTTCATCGCCTGTTTCTCCTTCTCCCTTTGATCTTTTTCCTCAGCTTACAAACACTCTCTCTAGGACATCCTCAAAAATGCCCTTTGCTTTCACTCTGATACTCCCTCATGCACTAAGCTCTCTCTCCCACTCCCTTCTCCACCCACCTTCTAGAAAGAGCCCAGCCTGTCCCAAGGTCCCACGTCCTTGCCACCCTCTCATCATTTAACCCTGTTTCCTCATCTACAAAATTGAGACAATCATGCTTCTTCCCGGGCCTTCGCGAGGCTTCTGTGAGAAGGTGTGCATGATGCCAGGTGCTGAGTGGGAGATTATCAGTCTTCTCCTTCTCAACAATTTTTCTCTCTCTCTTGGATTCCATTTTGCCCCTTATTCTTTATCCTGGTCCTGGGTCTTGGTCTCTTGTTTCTGTCATTTATTCAGGGATCTCATTCAGCCCCCTGGCTCCAACTCTGACCTCTATGCAGAGATGCGAATGACTCTCAAACTCAATATCCAGACTTAACCCTTCCCACGTAAGTCAGCAGGTCCCGAGCCAACCCCAGATCACAGAGAACCCACTACTTACCAAATGCTTCTCTTCACCACCACCATTGCCAGTTTCTTAGAATTTGGACATCATAACCATCATGAACTCCTTTGTTTCCCCATCACTAATCACTTACTCAAGGCTCTCTTATTCTATATTACGCATAATGCTTGAATCAAGGCCTTTCTGATCATACTTTATCCCTAGCCTTGGTCATAACACCTCTAGTTAAAACAACTTCAAGAGACACCTGCCTCTTTCCCTGCTCCTGTATCTCTTCCCTCCTCTTTGTCCTAAAGCCAATGCAGAGAAACCTTCCTAAAGCACAACCTCTTCCCACACTGGCCTCTCCTTCTGCAGCCCCCTGTATCCTCCAAATAAAACTCCAAGATCGGCTCCTTTTGGCAGAAGCTCCATTTGGTGGAAGCTGAGTGATCTGTACCAGCCGCCACATTGAGAAACTTTTATCCCGGCATATGTGTATAAGTACATGTAAATATATATCATGTGGGTTTAGACACATGCAGATGACAAAGACCTAACTCGGACTAATGCTCAGAGTAGAAAAGAGTAATTAGTAAGCTGGCAGATCAAAAGTCTCTCCACATATTTGTTCCTTAACTTGTTAAAATTATAAAACAATAACCATGATAAAAGAGAAACTTTTTATTTTCATAAAACGGCTTGCTTTTTTTTTTGAGAAATCTTTCATTTCACACCAACGAGCCAGCAAACATTCACCTATCTTTTTCACTCTGAAGTTTAAAGCCATTGGTAGCCCCACGTCCATATCTTCGATGTTTAAAAACAAATGTTTAAAAATTACAACATTTCCCTAAAATCTGAAAAGCTGACCTCTCCTGAAAACTCAGCTGACCACTTGGCACCGGCTCAGCATGGCATCACTCCCGTGCAGGGAGCTGGCTGGAGAGGAGTAACAAACGCTGTCCCTGTGGCCAGGCCACACACCCTGCTCTCTGGCCACATTCATGCCTGCACCACTTAGTTCCTTTAGATCACCTATCTGACCCCTCTAGGAATCTGATGCTTTGGCCCCTCATATAAACAATGAGGTCTTATTGTAATTCCGTGGTATTAGAGCCCTGAGATAGGCAAGGCATGTCCAGCAAGTTCATTCTGAGCAAAACATCCTTTTAGGTGAGATCCACTGGCCCTTTATTGAACTCATGGAAGGAGCATGTTTGTTTCAGACTGTGCATTTCCAGCTTCTTGGGAATGTCCTATAGCTTGGATGTTTGAGAACATCAGCCACTCCAGATATACGGCTTCCCTCATCTAACTAGTCTTCCTGCCATAAATGAATATGTCATTGGTATAACATATTTCGTGTTTTGCACAATGAAACTAGCACCACATGTGCTTCCAAATACTCATTATTCCTATGTGGATAATTTATTCTCCTACTTTTCAGAGATATGAGTTAGAATGACTTGTTATACCCTCCAAAATCATCTTTGTTTTCTTAATAATGCTAGGACAAACTGAATTAAATTATAAAAATTTAAATTTATCTTAATTAATACTCTACCCTTTCCTTCCTTATTCTATTCTGATTTTTTTCCTTATTCTAACTTTTTACTTTGTATTTCAAAGATATAATCTTAAATAGTTTTGTGGTTTAGTGTTTTTTTTTTTTTTAATGAGATGAAACATTTGACTTCTCTGCTATTTCAGGTTCTGAGAGTATCAGCTTTTGCTGAAGGTATAAAGGTGTCAAAAGTGTCACTTGTCCTTCCCTTTTCTCTGATTTGTTGACTGTGAGGCCCTTTTTATCTTCCCCAGTCACAGCTCCCTTACTATTTTGTCTTCTCCAGTTTTGTGCGTGTACTGGGTGTTATTTTTCCATACTCCCACCTCCTGACCTGGCCTGAGTTCTAGGTGGAAGTTTCCATTTGCCTTTCAGGAATGAGCTCTTATCAAAAGATCACTAACTCATAAACATGCTTGCTTGCCAGCGCTGGCACAGCACTCTGCAGAGAGAGGACACTTAGTTCAATGTGGGACTTGGGGTTCTTCAGAGAAACCCCAGCACTCTTCAGAAGGAACACGTGGCAGCTTGAGGCACAGACAATCCTCATTAGGTACCCAACATTTGTTAACTAAACCCTTCACCCAACTCCCTTCGCTCATTGCATTCCCAATCTGGTGGCTGGAGAGGACACTGTCACACACCTGGAAGCAATGGACTCAAAACACGGCATTCCCCACATCCTGCCCTCTGGACGCCTAGCCTTGTCACAGGATACTGGTTAACTTGTACGATGACAGGGAAGGATGGGCTAGAGTGATATTTTAAGTACAATCTCCTCCATAAACCACTTCTACAGCTCTGGCCTTGCCACTGAGCCAGGAGCCAAGTCTGCCAGCTCACTATGCTTCCCTTGCCCCAAGGAATCCAGGAAAATACCGAGAGCACTCCCAGATGGCAAGCAGCCACCAAGCCTGCTGGGTGGCCCGGGAGGAATGTGACTGTGTGCCCTTTGTGTGGTGTGGCCCCCTCCCTCAGCCTGGCCAGCCTCTGCTCCCCAGCAGTCCACGCACATTCCAAGGTTTTATGTGTGCATTTCAGTGAAGCCCAGCACCCCACCACAGAAAATGTCACCACTGCCTCAGGCCCTCTGGGATTTTCAAAGCTTTGAGCCCAGCAAGTTAAACTTTTAAAACAAAGGTCGTAGATCACTCATCCAATGCCTGAAGAAATATCTGTTTGTAAGTTCAATATAAAATGAATGTAAGTTTGATATGAAAGGAATTCTTCCATTATTCTTTTTTTCTTAAATATATTTAATAGATTTTAATTTTTTTTTATTTCAATAGCTTTAAAGGTACAAGCATTTTTGGTTATGTGGACAAATTATATAATACTGAAGTCTAGGATTTTAGTGCACCTGTCACCCAAGCAGTGTACATTGTACCCAATAAGTAGTTTTTCATCCTTTACCCTCCTTCTGAGTCTCTGATGTCCATTATACAACTCTGTATGCCTTTGCCTACCTATAGGTTAGCTTCCACTTATAAGTAAGAACTAGGTTTTTGGTTTTCCATTCCTGAGTTACTTCACTTAGAATTATGGCTTCTAGTTCCATCCAAGTTGCCAAAAAAGACATCATTTTTTTCTTTTTGGTGACTGAGTAGTATTCCTTGGTGTACATATACCACATTTTCCTTATCCATTCATCAGTTGATGGGCATTTAGGTTGATTCCATATCTTTGCAATTGTTTTTCATTCTTAAAATGTTTCCTTATTATAAAAAAAACTCAAGAGCCTAGGAAGGCAATTAATGGATGCTTAGTGCATGATATTAATAAAGGACATTGGTAGAAGTGAACCTTCACCACATCATAAAAGTCTGCATGCTCAGGGATCATAATGGAAGCAGGAGGTTAGGACACCATAAAAAAAGGAGAAGGGGAAATCGGCCTTCCCACAGAACTATGCCTTGTCCCTCTCATGTTTTCCTCACAGGCAAACGCTTTAAAGCAGCAGTCCCCAGTCTTTTCGGCACCAGGGACCAGTTTCATGGAAGATGGTTTTCCATGGACCACGGTAGAAGTGGGGTGGTTTCAGGATGACTCAAGCACATCACATTTATCGTGCACTTTATTTCTATTATTATTACATTGTAATGCATAATGAAATAATTACACAACTCACCACAATTTAGAATCAGTGGGAGCCCTGAGCTTGTTTTTCTGCAACCAGACAGTCCCATCTGAGGGTGATGAGAGACAGTGACAGATCATCAGGCATTAGATTCTCATAGGCAGTGTGCAACCTAGATCCCGTGCATGCACAGTTCTCAATAGGCTCTGCACCCCTATGAGAATCTAATGTCACCACTGATCTGACAAGTGGCAGAGCTCAGGTGGTAATGCCAGCTATGGGGAGCGGCTGTAAATACAGATGAAGCTTCACTTGATCACCCACCACTCACCTCCTGTTGTGCAGCCCAGTTCCCACTGGTTCGTGGCCCAGGGGTTGGGGACCCCTGCCTTAAAGGACTTGTGTCAAAAGCCACCATCTTGCTCTATTCTGCAAATTCCGTCTTGACCACCTCCTCTATAGGCCAGCAGAGGGCTTCCTGTCTAGGGCTCCAAGGCTGAAAGACATCTGCAGGGAGGCACGGTGTTTCTTCATAAACTTCCTTCCTCAAGCTCACAGGCTTGGCAACTTGCTTAGTAAATATCAAATTCACCCCAAACTAAAAAATAAACATTGCTCCTGGCTAGGTGTACCTTGACCACTGGACCCTCAGTCCTCTGAGCCTCTGATGGAGTTTGAGGTCACCGTTAGGAGGTTGTGCCATGGTCGCCACAGGGCAGAAGAAAAAGAACGTGGCCTGTTCTGCAAGGCAGTGGAGTTAGACATAGGGGGACTTCAGTTCACATCCTGGCCCTGGCCCTGGCCCTTCCTGGTTGTGTCACCTGGGAAAAGCCACTTGACTCTCCGAACCTTGCTTTCCTTGACTGTGAGTGGGGACAAATGTCCAACACTAAACAAGAGGACGCACATGAAGCTCCCAGCAACCTACCTGGCCCATGGCACTCACAAGCCCAATAAACCTAAACTCAACCATCCCTTCCTGCTTCCCCGCAGTAGAACAATGGGTTTGCTGAATCATTAAGTCATTTTAACAAGCTTTTAAAAGCAAACTAGCTCAAAACAAAGGATACACAGCCCATGCTTATCAACAGTCCTCTCCCAATGTCTTAGACTTAAAGCCTCAGGATTCTTATGGTTTCCAGTGGAGGTCAAGGAGAAAAGAAGTGTTGTAACATGATCAGAATGTATGGCCTCCCCTTTAAAGAGGAAACTATAATTAACAGAAGATGCCAACATCTGAATCCCTCCCCTCCACCACCCCGCTGCATTTTTTTTTTTTTTTTTTTTTTTTTTTTTTTTGAGAGAGGATCTGGCTCTGTCACACAGGCTGGAGTGCAGTGGCACGATCTTGGCTCACTGCAGCCTCTGCCTCCTGGGTTCAAGTGATTCTCCTGCCTCAGCCTCCTGAGTAGCTGACCACAAGCACACACCACCACACCAGGCTAATTTTTGTGTTTTTCCTGTAGAGATGGGGTTTCACCATGTTGGCCAGGCTGGTCTCGAACTCCTGAGCTCAAGCGATCTGCCTGCCTCGGCCTCCCAAAGTGCTGGGATTACAGGCGTGAGCCACCGCACCAGGCCGGAATCCTTTTTTTAGTGTTCCTTGCTCAGTGTTTCCATAAGCCGCCCTTAAGGAAACTGGAACCACTCTGCTACACACACGGACTTCCATTTGATTTCCTCTTAGTCAACACACAGTGTGCTTCTGAATTCAAATATCCAGGCCCACCCGGCAGATCCTTTGGCCCATCCTAGTTTGGAAAAGGGAGGATCTCATGAAATCAGGTATTCTGCTTAAGAGAAAGTTCGTGCTTTTCAAAAGTGAGTTCTAAAACCACTGCAAACCAGGAAACCAGCAGGGAGTGCTCAGGGTTCCAGATCAAGAGCTCCCTGACCACTGGCCTCACTGGGGCATCATCTGGAGTGGCAGAGTCCTACCCTAAACCACAGCCGTCGCTGAGAAGGCACAGAGTCCTTCTCTAAACCACAGCTACCACCAAGAAGGCTGCTTTTAGCCCGTTGCTTCTTGGTATGAATTATTTTAACCTGGATATCTTAACAAGAAGCCATGTTGATTGTAATGAAAGAAACTTTTGTTTTGTTCTGGCTTTATTTGGGTTTGAGGGGCAAGGGGCATTAGAATTAAGACAACATCCATTTTGGTGATTTGAGAATGACTTTGTTTAAAATTGAGATGTTTTCAGTGGCTTGTTTCAAATGGAGATTCCCTAACTCATCCCCAGATTCTGATTCAATAAATATGAGGTGGAAACCAAGAATATACCTTTTTCTATCAACCCTCAGTTGATAGAAAACCCTTTTTCTATCTGCCCCAGTGAGTTTAACATGGTCCTAAGACCACGACAGAGAGAAATTGGATCAGGATCTGCCACCCAAAAATCCCTAGAACCCTAATTTGGCTTGAGACGAAAGTTAAATCCCCATGAACCAATTATTTAAAAAAGAGAACCCAGAATGTGCACATGTTCAGGAATCAGAAGCAGGAAAATCCTGGTGCATCAAAGCCTCCCTAGCAGCCCCACACAACACAGATTCTCTCTACCCACGGTCCTGCCTTCACTCTTACTCCAGCTCACCCTGTCCCCATCCCAGCAATCCCTCTCCTAAGATTCTCATCTTGGACTCTGACTTTGCAGCATCCACCTTGAGATAAAGCAGCTCCAAAAGAAAGAAATGTCCGTGGAAATCCATTAAAACCATTTGTTGTTCTCCCACGCTGAGGGTCAAATCATAGCTCCTGAAACATAACTAAATAAAGTCATTGACACATAAAACTGTCTGCATGGCAGGCTTTACAAAGGGCTCAAAGGGCTTTGCTATTTTTAGCTTTTTACTAAATAATAATCTAGTGTGTTCAAATTAATCACATTTTTCTTTTGCAAAATTTAAATTAATAAGATTGTGTGTGAGTGTGTGTGTGTGTGTGTGCATGCACAAGAGATCAACTAGCAAAGAAAATCTTGCTTCAGGAAGCAATACAGCAATCATTTGAAATATTTCAATTCAAAAAAAATGTTGCTTATAAACTTAAAGATAAAAGAGTCATTTCTTATATTGAAACCAGTTACTTCACCGGATTCATTTAACACTCTGTCCTGGGCCTAGATAAAAATACAATTTTGTTTTTAAATTATGCCATCCCAAAAATAATCATTCCATTTAAAGATATACATTTTTACTCTGTGGCTGAAGTTTTCCAACCTGGATCAAGGGAAAAAAAAAAAAAAAAAAAAACAAGACAGCTAGACAGGAAAAGAATATCAATCCAGATGGCTTACCTAGGAGCCATCATCCCTGAAAACAGTCACAACATACCCCCTGGAATGAAAGAGGTGAGGGCAAAATGGAGGCAGTGCCCAAGCTACAGATGCCCCTGAAATACGTAACCCTTCAGAGTAAACATCAGCCAAGACAACAGAAAACTATTCCGATGTTGACCACAGCCACCCCATCTGCCATGGTTCCATCATGTATTGTCAAGAAAAATTATCCAAAATTTGGAAATAAGGCAAAAAGACGATGAGGTGCTCTTTCAAGGTGACACAGAGTCTTATCTATCAAAGCCACATAAGGGTCACCTGATGCTTTAGGGAGGCAAACTTGGCTTGACTTAATATTTGCTAATCTTTAGGGTCTAGACGGTAAAACTGGATGCTAACTTATAAAAGATTGATAAGCTGCAAATAATTTCTGTCCTACAGAGGAAGCAACTCAATATGTATGGTTTTATCACCTTATGTCCATTATATACCTCAATTGTGTCTCAGCAAATTTTATCCCAGCGTTGTTTAGTTTCATTGACTATATAGACTTATCATATGTTCCTTTAAACCAGCTTTGCCATCCTGCTAGTTCCCTCATTGATGAGTTAAATAAATTTTTGGCTCGTTCTCATTCTATATTTGTATGAGAGTAATACTTTTAATTTATTGAAAAGTATGCCTTGACTTTTTTTTATCGTTTAATCCACCTATCTCCCTGTCCTGCCACTGAAGTCTGAGCTTTAAAATTAGTTCCAAAATATCACGAAGCCTAGGAAGATTCCATTTGGCTCATATAGTTGTCATTAATCCATCATTACTGACCACAATCACCAACCAATACCAAGCGGATTCTACCTTCCTCCAACCAATACCAAGCGGATTCCACCATTCTGACCCAGCTGAGATTCAGCCTATAAACCAAGCACACAGACATGGGTCTTCCATGGAAGTAGAACAAAATGCAAAGAAAAGAGAGACGGGACATATGCACACCTTCCTGATCGCAGCACTTGATTTCTCTTTTGCTCCAGGGCATAAAGTTTGTATGAGATTTGTCATTTTAGAAGAACATGTGTGTCACTGGCAGTGACAGAGCAAAGCTAAGCGAGTGAAGCAGGGGGATCCTCAAGAGCACAAAAGAGAGTGCAGGATAAAAAAAGAGAAGGGGGCATGTGAGGGCACGTGCAGGAAACACACTCAGTTTTGCAGAATCAGCCTCCCCTCCCACACACCGGCTGTTCTGGTGCTATAAGCAGACTCCCAGGGAGGTTGGAAGTGCCAGTAAAAGGCTAAAAATTTCTGCTAAATTACTATTAAGCATACCAAGAAAGAATCTAACTCAAGGAAATACCTTATTGGACTTTCCCCAAAAAAAGAAAAGAAAATGTATTTTCTGAAGCAAGCCACAAAATAGGGGGGTAGTGAAGTGCATATAACATTACTCCAAAGAAACAGAACCCAGAAATTCCAGCTTTTAAATTGCTGAAATATACACCAACTATTTGGAAAAAATCATACTTGTTACAGATGATGTCCTAAATAGGTCTTGACGTGGTATTTAGGGAGAGTCACAAACTGTTTCTTTCTACCCACTCTACCTGACTCAGAAGAGAGGGATTTTTTTTGTTTTGTTTTGTTTTTGTTTTTTGGGTTTTTTGTTTGTTTTTTTTTTGTGTGTGTGTGTTTCTTTTTTTGAGATGGAGTCTTACTCTCTCGCCCAGGCTGGAGTGCAATGGCGCGATCTTGGCTCACCACAAGCGATTCTCTTGCCTCAGCCTCCCGAGTAGCTGGGATTACAGGTGCCCATCATCATGCCCAGCTAATTTTTGTATTTTTTAGTAGAGACAGGGTTTCACCATATTGGCCAGGCTGTTCTCAAACTCCTGACCTCAGATGATCCACCCACCTCTGCCTCCCAAAGTGCTGAGATTACAGGCGTGAGCCACCACACCCAGCAAAGAGAATATTTTCTCCACATAGATGTATGATCAGGTCTGACCCAGGGCACAGCCCCTAAATTAGGCCAAACAACCTCGCTGGGTGCAATAGTTAGAAACATTCTTTCCTGCTGTGTGTGTTCTGTGCGTCCCACAACTGAGAGGGCCATGAGAAGTTGTTCCTGCCTCTGTGCTGTGTCTCAGCATAGCCTTCCTCCCACACAATGAATGACTGCCGTAGGTCCCTCTCCAGAGAAAGAAAACCCTTCTGGAGAAAGGAAGGAGACGCCTGAAAACCCTCACCTCTTTTGCAGGAGCTGCACCTCCATACACATGTGAACTTCCTTTAAAAAGTCATCTGTGAGGGGACACTGCTCACCTGGACAGGCCTACTCTGAGTCCCAGAGTCTTGACGCTCATCACCAAATGGGGGCCACACCCAGCCCAGGAAACTACATATAATAATTAATCTTTCACTTAACACTTGATGAACATGGTTAAATATTGTTTGGGCCATGAAAGCCATAAAACATTTAATGTTCATAAATGGATAGGGTCCATACAGGCTCCAGAGGCAGTTAGGACATTGGTTTCCAATTCTTCATCCTTAAGAACATGGTAACAACCCATAACCAGTGGCCACAGGAAGCTCCCGATAATGACTGAGTCTAGAGCCTTTTCTCTCGGTTACCACATGGAACATTTCTTCCTCACATCTGGTTTGCTCTGAGGAGCCTACTGGTTGCTTACAATGGGCCAGAGAAAGCATTCAGTCTTCACTGGTTACAGCCAACTGGATGGTTACAGAACACCAAAGCACCTGTCTGCCTAATGTGACCCTTCTGTGTCTACCGTCTTTCTTGTAGTTGGCTTCTTTATGCAGCAGCGGCACACTGCTGAGTGGAGAGGAAAGACAAAACCCCATCTTAGCAGAAATTCTCACTTTCTATTTGGCAGGCCCTTAAAAATGGGTTCTCTGTTGTGTAGAAACATCCTGAACACATCATTAGATATATATTATGATTATTTTATTAGTAGATACAGACAAGATCACAAAGAGCTCCGTGCCTTGCCCAAAGCGTTTAAACTTTCCCTGTGGGCAATGAGAAGCCATCAGAAGATATTTAGCCAGTGAGGGACAGTAAGTTAGCAGGAAGCAGTAAGTAAACAAAGATGATGCTAGCCGTTATAAAATAAAACAAGGAGAAACTGGTAGAAAGACTAGGTATAATACTAACCTATATTAAACATATTTCATTATATTCAGAATTTTTTTCAAGCAGGGAACTGCTTTTCAAGATCCATCTCAAGGTCTCAAAACACACACTTCCAGCTTGGTGGCACTACCACCCTGACAATAGCCATCACAAAAACCAGAAGAAATAGTCTTGGGCATCAGCAAGTTTGTTGGTGCAGACTGCTGCCCAAGAGGATTTTCTGGTTTCTACCAGCAGAGGAAACCAGACCCAATTTCTTTGTAGCCAGTGGTCCTATGCCAGGGTCATTTCTAAGGTCAGAAGAGCACTTCACCTATACTCTAATTCTGAAATCCAAGTTATGTTCAAGGCACTTATTGGACCAAACTGTCATTTAGATTAATAGAACACAAAGCTCCCCTTGGAAATATAAATGCAATCAATACATCAGTGATCAGTATAATAGTCATGTGGTAGTCCCCATAATCCAATGTCCAAAGAGAGTAATGGTCCAGTTTCTGACTGGTCCAATGGATCCCCTAATTCTTCTTCCGTCACTTCTGGCCTCTGGACTGTCCATATCATATCCCTAAAGACATGATTCAATAGATCAGCTCCCAGCTGGACCCCTCCCACAGGGCCATCAGCAATTGTCACCTCCAGCCTCCAGGGCAATATACAACACCACATAAAAAATGATCACAGGACGAGGGGCAACATTACTATCCAATTCTTCATTTATTCAGTTGGGGAAGAAAGGGAAAGCCTACGCTATCAAAGGCAGTATAACAGAGAGGCAAGCACAGTCATTTTGTTAGCAGACAGACTGGATTCCAATCTGAGCCTTGTGTTTCCACCGGCAATTCTCCTGACCTCTCTGAATCCATTTTCTCATCTATCAGATAGGAACAGGGGCCTGTGCCTTGCATAACTGAGGTAAAGATTACAGATGGTACATGTGAGGCACCTAACACAGAGTCTCACTCCAAGAGGTGTGGGGGCCATTAGGGCTGCATTCTGATTCTCCTCACCTTCAGGCACAGGAGAGAATTGTACTTTGCAGCTCCATTTGCAGTAGGTCTTGGCCATGAGCCTTGTTTCAGCCAGTGTAGATTAAAGAGCCAGTGAGAGACTCACCACACACCCTTCCCTCCACTGTGGTGGTCATGGTAGCACGCAAGATAAAGTCTCCATCATCCAGGGTCACTGTGTGACCACAATCAGAAGAATGCCCCAACAGACCCTCATGGGACATTACAGCCCAAGCAAGAAAATCAATGTGTTATGCAGTTACTGAGCTAAGGGGTCTGGTCACTGCTGCATGACCTATCCCCTGCTGACCAAGAGAATAAGTACCCAGTGAAGTCTAGATAATGTGAATTTTGCTTTTGTTATTTCAAAATATCACCTTTGAAAAGAATGTGGGAATGCCTGAGAAGTCAGATTCCGACTGATCGGATCCCAAGGTCGATCCCAAGGCAATTCACCAGTTGAGGATCCTGACACATTAGTTATTTAGACTTAAAAGGAGAAAACATAAATAGTCTCAGCTCCTGGATCTAAACGATGCCTCCACGAATTAAGGATTTAAAAGGTCACATTGAGCCAAGTAGATAAATACACAAAAGAGTCTCTACAGATTAAAAGCTCGAGGGCACTGGACCCCAGCCAGAATGATCATAATCCAAGAATCGAGGGCAACAGCCCTGGAAAATTATTTTAAAGTATTTCCAGCATTTAAAACTCCTCAATGGACCAGAAAACATCTGTTTCCTAATCTAGTGGAAAAAAGCCTCATTGCTAAATAGTAGGCAGCACTGCCAAGCATGAAATTCATCGCCATTTTCCTGGGCAAAAACAAACACACACATTAACCCTCCCTTGGTTGTTGTCTGCGGATGTCACTAGCTTTAGATGCCATGACAGAAAGGGAGATATGTTTTCTTCCTGGCTTTACATACAAACAGAGAACGGAATCCTTTGCTTTCCTTGAAACTGCCAAAAAAAAAAAAAAAAAAAAAAAAGGCCAGTTTGAACTCCAAACCAAACCACCAGCATCTATTTCTTTATAGACATTTGATGTAGAAAATGAAATATGTCGGACTATTGAATAAATATAATCTGTTTCCTTTGGCATTGACCTAGTACAGCATAAAGAATGTGAGCACCAAAGCCCAACACATCTTTCAAATGGATAGAATTCAAATCCTGTTACCACTTACTAGCCGCGTGATCTTAGATGCATCACCCTGAGACTCACTTGGCTCAGATTTGGAATAACAGTGACAATAACAGCTACCACTGGTGAGAGTCTACTAGTGCCAGACATAAAAGCTTTGTGTACATTCAATCTTTAAGTCCTTACAAAAACCACATGAAGGGTGGTTTATACGGATCTTTTTTTTTTTTTTTTTTTTTTTTTTTTTTGAGATGGAGTCTTGCTCTGTTGCCCAGGCTGGAGTGCAATGGCGCGATCTTGGCCCACTGCAGCCTCCACCTCCTGGGTTCAAGGGATTCCCCTGCCTCAGCCTCCCAAGTAACTGGGACTACAGGTACACACCACCACACCCTGCTAATTTTTGTATTTTTAGTAGAGACGGGGTTTCACCATGTTGGCCAGGCTGGTCTCGAACTCCTGACCTCAAGTGATCCACCCACCTCGGCCTCCCAAAGTGCTGGGATTACATATGGATCTTACACAGGAGAAAAATAAGGTTCTAAACTAATAGGGGGGACAGCCAACGTGTAAAATCGGATCTGTCTGACTCCTGAGCCTCAGTGCTGACTCCTGGAGACATTCCCCCATCCCCCACCCCAGACCACCTCTCAGGGTAACAGAAATCACAGTGTGCAGGGCGAAACCACAGCACAGCCCCTCACAGAGTCCACATACATCCCGTGTGAGTTACTTCCCTTTCATCTCCCCTTCTCCTTCCCATCCCATTCTGTTCCCTTCACATTGCCACTTTTTCCAAATGCTTTACTATTCCTTCTAAACTGAACATCTTCAGTAGTCATAAAAAGATTTCTGGCACATGTCTTGATGTTCATACTAAACTTCTCATTAATCTATGGAGCTATGGATATCAATATAAAAATATATATGGCCTTAGACGTGTATGCATAGATATAAATATAGAAATAGTGGAAGGAAATATTAGCAGTGAATATCACTGTATGATGGAATCATGAATGATTCTTATTATCTTTCACTTTTTGTATTGTGTCTGGTGAGAGTATGATTCTTTTTTTATATACATATTTTAAGTTCTAGGGTACATGTGCACAATGTGCAGGTTTGTTACATATGTATACATGTGCCATGTTGGTGTGCTGCACCCATTAACTCGTCATTTACATTAGGTATTTCTCCTAATGCTATCCCTCCCCCAGGCTCCCACCTCATGACAGGCCCCAGTGTGTCATGTTCCCCATCCTGCATCCAAGTGTCCTCATTGTTCAATTCCCACCTATGATTGAGAACATGCAGTGTTTGGTTTTCTGTCCTTGTGATAGTTTGCTCAGAATGATGGTTTCTAGCTTCATCCATGTCCCTACAAAGGACATGAACTCATCCTTTTTTATGGCTGCATAGTATTCCATGGTGTGTATGTGCCACATTTTCTTAATCCAGTCTATCATTGATGAACATTTGGGTTGGTTCCAATTCTTTGCTATTGTGAATAGTGTCACAATAAACATACGTGTGCATGTCTTCATAGCAGCATGATGTATAATGCTTTGAGTATATACCCAGTAATGGGATCGCTGGGTCAAATGGTAACTCCAGTTCCAGATCCTCGAGGAATCGCCACACTGTTTTCCACAATAGTTGAACTAGTCTACACTCCCACCAACAGTGTAAAAGCGTTTCTATTTCTCCACATCCTCTCCAGCACCTGTTGTTTTCTGACTTTTTAATGATTGCCATTCTAACTGCTGTGAGATGGCCTCTCATTGTGGTGAGAGTATGCTTCTTTGGCAAGCAGGAGACCCTAGATATTTTTCAAAACCATGGAAGAAGACCACTGTGCTCTGTTTAATTTTTTTCAATATTTGCATTTATTGTTTCCAGAATAAACAAGGGTCATTCAGTCACTACAATTATATTTCTTTTATTTTTGCCTACCTTTTAACACGCTCAAATGCTACAATTAATGCACAGAAAAAAAATCTACTTCACACTTAGTGCTGATGATGTTCCTTCAACATTGTGAACAGGCAACTGTAGCCACAGTGGGCCTCTGATGACAAGCCTGACTCCAGTGCAAGACAGGGAGACTCAGAAGCACGGCCATTAGACCTGTTCACATGGGAGATGGGGGCTAGACCTGGGCTCAGAGCCAGGCCCAGCCAAGCTCCTCCTGACCAGCCAACGACCTCCCTGACCCCGCCCTTTCCCAAAGTGGCCATTTTTACACATAAAACCAAGCTTAGGTCTGGCTTGGTTCCCACATCCCTAGTAATGGCTGGTGATTATCTCAGACAGTCGGGGCTGCCCAGATTGCCTTGGAAAATTCATGCCAGGAATAAGCTAAGTCTCCTCCTCTTCAAATCTTTCCAGGCAAAATAGAAAGCATGTGTGCTATCTTCGGAGTTTCCTTCAAAAATCATGTTTCCTTTGGCTCTGCAGAAGTGAAGTTAGTTCTCCCTGTCCCAAAACAGAACCAAAACGGCCACAGAATTCCATGTACTTGAATCACATTGACCCAAAGTGATTACCTACCAGGCTACCACTGACACCAAGTTCTAGAGGTCCTATGCCCTCAGCTCTAAGTAAGAACTTGAAAAGCAACAGCAGGCTAAAAATTTGCTTCTGCTTTTGCTGTAAGCTGCTGTTGAGGCTGCTGTTGATTCCATCACCTGTTTCCTTGTGCAGCCCCAAGGTGGAATTAAGACTGAGAAATCCTTGTCTTCCACAGGAACTGATGGATTTTCTCTCTCATGGATAAATTACATTTCCCTTTCCAAGTTGCTTCCAGGAAGTTCAAAGCCAAATGCATGATCCTGCAACAACTATGCCAAGTCATACAGCCTGAGTACCTGCAGTCAGCTCTTTCCCACAGTCTCAACATTTCAGTTACTTTTATTTACCCTTATTCTTACTTTGTATTTTTTCTTAAGATTTTATTCAGCACTACCTACTAGCCAACTCAAATCCTACGTAAAATTTATTAGATACAAAATAATAAGGCCAAGCACAGTGGCTCACGCCTGTAATCCCAACACTTTGGGAGGCCAAGGAGGTAGGATCACTTGAAGTCAGGAGTTCAAGACCAGCGTAGCCAACACGACGAAATGCCGTCTCTACTAAAATTACACAAATTAGCTGGGTGTGGTGGCAGGTACTTGAACCCAGGAGGCGGAGGTTGCTGTGAGCCGAGATCACACTACTGCACTCCAGCCTGGGTGACAGAGCTAGATAGATCCTATCTCAAAAATAAATAAATAAATAAATAAATAAATAAATAAATAAATAAATAAA
>NC_045447.1:97260119-97346301 GCF_002776525.5 Piliocolobus tephrosceles
AAATAAATAAATAAATAAATAAATAAATAAATAAATAAATAAATAAATAAGAAAGATACTGCTGGCTGATAGCAGCCACACCAGAGGCATACCATCCAGAAGATCTGCTCCAAAGGGCAGCAGAAGGGACCTCTCTTTTTCCCACCACACTCTAGCCTCAGCGGCATGACAGCTCACATTTTAAATTCATTCATCTAGCAAAACTGGCTTTCTCCTATTCTTAGGCATTAAAGCAAATATACTTAGGAAGGATGCCTCCTTATTTATCCTTGCAAATAAGTGTATTATGATCTTGTCTAATCATACATAGCTAAGCACAGGTGTGGATTTAGGAAAACAGACACTAAGAGAAAGGACAATTGAGTTTGATGAAAGATTTAAGGAGTGTTTGAGGATTAGGAATGTTTGCACTTTGAGGAACTGCTTTTCTGAGACAAGCAAGCTTGTAAGTGAAAAGGCTACTTGATACAAGAAAAGGAGGGAGAACAGAACTCACTCTACCTACTTCACAATTTGGAATCAACACCCAAACCAAAGCCCAGGAGTCTGCGGTGAGGGATTGCTATGTGCAGTAGCCAGCACTTCATAGCATTTCAGAGTTCACAAGGAGCTCTCTTCAGATATTATCTCATTTAATCTTCAGAATGACCCTGTATGTTTATATTATTTTCCTTATTCCATAAATATGAGAACTGTGGCTCAGAGAGGTTAGTCACTTGTCCCAAGAGTACACAGCTATTCAGTGGCAGAGGGAAGACAAAAACACAGGTCCCTTCCACCAGAACATGGTCACTAGAGCCAACCTGAGCCATATCCGTATCGTGTGTATGGAGCACATCAGCAAGAAAGAACAGCCAGGCGGCCCCCGGCCTCGAGCTTGCCAGGAGATGGAGTGTGTGAGATCTGCTTCCAGCAGCCCTTCTGCCAGAGCCCAGCGGCCTTCATACCACACAGTCTGCCTTTGGGGAACCCTAACTAACAGATCTCCAAACAAAACTATAACTGACGCTTGAAAATGAAAATGTCTGTCTGCTGCGACGTCCACACCAAAGAAAAGATGAGATTTGCCAAGTAGAAAAGAAAAGATTTGCCAAGTAGGAAAGTCTTTTTCTTGTACTTTACGCCAATTGTTCTTCCTTTACTCTGCATATATGAAAGTGTTTCTGGGGCACTTGGGTATGGGGTGCTAAATTTACAGATTCGAAATGTTCTCATTTATTTATACTCGAGTATATGTGAAATGAGAAGACAACGCAACTCTCAACAATGAATTACACCTTCCTCCCACACCACTCGTCAACCTCAAAGCCCTCCTCCTCACAGACAGCAGATCAGGGTTTCTGTTTTGTTTTGTTTTGTTTGAGACAGAGTCTTGCCTTGTCACCCAGGCTGGACTGCAGTGGTGCGATCTTGGCTCACTACAACCTCTGCTTCCCGGGTTCAAGCGATTCTCCTGCCTTAGCCTCCAGAGTAGCTGGGATTACAGGCACCTGCCACCATGCCCAGCTAATTTGTTGTATTTTTAGTAGAGACGGGGTTTCACCATGTTGGCTAGGCTGGTCTCAAACTCCTGACCTTGTGATCCGCCCGCCTTGGCCTCAAAGTGCTGGGATTACAGGCGTGAGCCACTGCACCCGGCCAGATCAGCATTTCTAAGTCACCATCTTTGAGGAGCTCCTGCAATGACAGCAGAGAAACCGCCCTCCCATCCAGTGTGGCCCTGTTGCGGGCAGAGGCCCTAGCCAGCACCAACCAGAGATAAATCCAAACCTCGAGGCGACACAACAGGCAATCAGATCTTTCAGAGGAGCCAGGCTGGATGCGGGCCAGTCACAGGCCCAAGGCACTGTGATGGCTCAGGTGAGCTCTGTCATGGGGGCAGTGAAGGGACCTGCAGTCAGAATTGGCAGCAACCCTGGCCACCGATGACAGCCTGGAACACCGATGACAGCCTGGAGGTCAAGAGTCAGCCCAGAGCAGGCAGACAGGACCAGGGAGGGCACTTGTTACCATCGGCAATGGAGGAGACTAGGAAGGGCACAGGGGCCAGAAAATCCAGCAATCAATTTTCCAGCACAGGGCAGGAGCTCCTGAACTAAAAGACAGAAGTCAGGATGTCAAATCCTAACGTCACCATGTCTGGCTGAGTCACCCCAAATGAAATATTTGTCCTCATTGTGCCCAAGTTTCTTAATTTAAAAAAAATAAGAGTAAGAGACCCATGTCACAGGATTGCTGTGAGAATTAAATGAGATAATACTTATTAAAATGCCAGTGCATTATCTGACACACAATAGGTGCTCCATAAATGTGTCTTTTTCTCTTAAGACTCTCCTGGAAGTCGCAAGTGCTCCATGCCCCAAATTAAATACCATGCCAGATGTAGATTTGTTTTGCTTCTCTTCTTTTCTTTGTTAGTTTGAGTACCTAAAGTTTGTCCTTCAGTGTGTGAAAGTCCAATTTCAACGTTATTTCCCCCGCTGCATCCTTCATGCCTTTCTAATCTTCCTATAGGCATTCTTAAATACACTTCTCTAAGAAACAGTATATTACCTATTACAAAATATTATAATATTTGATGAGGGGCATACCCACCTCTGCCACAGTCCCCACCACTCCCTACTGTCTCACTCCTGGCCCTATCTGCACAGAGGTGAAGAGCAACAGCACGTATGGCCCATCCCAACTGCATGATGGCATCAGACAGCCATGATTCTGTGAGGACTACCCTGCTGCTGAAGTTGAATATAGTTCCTTGGCAGCAGAGCCTAACCCAGCAGAGCAGCTGTAAGTCCTCAGGTGGCACCAGGCAAGTGGTAGCCTTGGCAAGGTGGGGAGTGAAAACGGAGGTGCATCTGCAGTCTTCCAGGGGTGGCCAATACAGGTAGCAAGTCAGCACCAGCTCAGTTTCCAAAGCTCCACTGTATCTCAGAAGAGAAACAATTACTCAGGAAAATCAAGGCCTGTGAGCCACTCTCCATTCCCCTCCGTAAGACCACAGAGAGGGGGGAAAAAAACGCTTGAAAGCAGATCTGATTTTCAAACTTCCACTCTGCTTTCATTAAGATGACTTAAGCTATCCAAACCTCCAAAGCCTCTAGACTCCACGAATTCCAAATTACCTTGGCAGCCGTGGGGAGAGCAGTGAACAAGTTACCTCTTCAAATTCTTTTCAGCTTTATTGGTATGATTGGAAGAAGTCAAGGCAGAGCACACCCAGACAGCCACCTCATTTCGAATTCCCAGGCCTCCTTCAGCCTGTGGCCTTGCTCAGCTCACTGTGATGCAGCTAAATGGTCGTTGGGGGTCTTATCTGTAGGAAACCTGCTGGGTTTGAAAGTGGACAGCTTGCTGAGCTATTGCAGAGGGCATGGAGATCAGGAAGGAAAACAGCATTCATGGAGGGGATGTCCCAGGGGTTTCACTGGAAGCTCTCAGGGGCTAGGGTTGATATTCAAAATATTTAACAACAAAGGAAGGCAAGAGAGGACCACCAAATTAAAATGATTGCCCCCACCAGTCCGGACTCCAGTATGTTGCACCAACAGCCCCATGGAGAAAATAATGTTATTATCCACATTTTACAATTTTGAAAACCTAACACAGAACTCATGAACAGCTCTACAAGCATCCATCTGGTCTGCTGAGAGGCCTGGCCACTGCCTCCAGGAAGACAGAATGAGGCCAGTGAACAGCTGTAAAATATATTTTAGAGGAAGGACATCTGGTCTGGTCCTGGGATCACATAAGCTTCCTGGCTGAACCCTGAGGTCATGGGTTTATTGTATTTACACGGAGAGCCATATTTTCACCAGAATCATAATTCCCATCAAATTGGAGGACAGGACTTCAGAAATCACAGTGAAGTTTCTGCAGGCTAGTGACACAGCTGGGTCCAGAACCCAAGTCTCTGGCTCCCACTCTGAGAACCTTCAGGCCACAGAGGCACCCCTGCTCAGGCCCTTCTGATGCCTGTGGCATTGCACAGTTTGCCAAGCTCAGCTTTGCCAGAGGCGAAAACAGATGCAGAGGCATCTCAGCTCTAGACTCACATTTGTTGATTGGACATTATAACCAAGTGATGGACTTGATCCCAGAAGCTCCTATGAAGATTCACGAGTTGAAATTTGGACTGAGGGTAAGGAAGGGCAGTATGTCAAGACTGGAAACTCATGTATTTTCAAAATGATCAAACTGAGGCACTGTACTCCATAGTGTATGGAAATACTATCATCTTGATCCGGCTATTCAATTAAGAGAGTGCACTTGAGGCACCTTACTGGATGCATTTCATGCCTCAATAACTTTTTTTTTTTTAAGGCAAAGCCATAATCTGTTTATTCTTCACATTGAATGCCCCTCTAAAAAGCCTAAGCTGAAATTTAAAGATATTTACAGAAGCACCCATACAGAAAAATAACCAAGCCTGCTGCCACCCAACTGACGGTTTTTTAAAGCTTAAGCTAGAAAATTATATGGCAAAGCCTGAAATGCCTGCCCCACCTCCGGGAGGACAGGCATGCGTGTGTGTGCACCCGTGCGCGCGCACGCACGCACACACACACACACACACACACAGACACACACACACGTGCAGTTCCAGCTTCTCAGACACAGCCGCATGCACACAAGCCTCTTTCCTGGATGTATTGTGACAGCCACTCAGCTAATGAGATCCCAACTGTCACCCTCAGTTTTTACATCTGTTTTTAGTGTTTTCATTCCAAGACTGTTGCCCAAAAGGCAGTGAAAGGCGAAATGCATATTATCAGCCTTCTTCCTCCTCCTCTTTGGAATAGCAGAGTCCCCACGTGGCAGCCTGGAACAAAGACCCTCAGCTCCCTGGAAAGGGAAGACTCTGACTCCAGGAAGATGGCAGGGCTGGAGTCTCCTTGCCACTCACACCAGGTATTGATGGGTAACCACAGAGGCTGGGCAGGGGAAACAAAACTGTTAAACTCTCTAGAAAAATACCATGCTGCCAGCCAAGTGCCAGAGCAGCTGCAGGGACACCTGAGTGCCTGCACTGATGGAGTAACTCAAAGTCGGAGCAGTGTGAGAAACACACTCTTCCAAATTGGAGGAAGGGTGATCTTTCTGAAAGGATAAAATCTGAAAATGAGGCTTTAATGAATGTCCGTTTAATAAGTCCCCAAATGTGAAGTATGTATAGGTGCCCTGAGGCGTCAGCAATCCACAGCAAAATGACCTTCAACCCGAGAGAAACGAACACGACTTCCCTAAATCACCAGCAATTTGTTTTTATGACAAAAACAAAATACACCTTTTTTTCAGCCAAGTCAGTGGAACTTTTTCATAAAGAGTTTTTCACAAAGAGTTTTTAAACACTGGAGGGAAATATGCTACTTCAGTGATTATGCTGAGGTGCAGCATTAAATGAGGTTAGATTGTATTTTCCATAATACACATGTACTTATTAGAAAAGGTAGTTTTTTAACTTCTTTTCAGAGCAATAGATATCAGTGCTGGGAACAGGTAAACTTTAAAAAAAAAAAAAAAGAGCAATAGATAGAAATGTTAAACTGCCCCCACTCCACACAAACACACAAATACATATCTCTCACACACACACACACACACACACACACACGGAAGTACTGACTAGTCCCTCCCATACTGTCTTTATTTTAAAGGGGAGCAAGGATTACCTACCCAGGTGATTGCAAAACACCATGCAGAGTGACACTCCCACACTGCAGTTTAGCCCGGGGCCAAATAGCCTGACAGGGATGCTGGCATGAATTTTTCACGGAATACCCGTGGCTAGTTTCTTACAGCATGTGCTGTGACATCAGGTTGAAAGTATGAGCAGGCAAGAAAGTGAAGTGGGACCTGTCAGGGGAGAGGCAAGAAGAGTATTATCCCCTCACCCCCTCAAAATGAGCTGGCCAGAGGACCAGTCCCAGCCAAGAGCACTCAAATCAGATCTTGGTCGCTTCTCTGCCTCTCTCTTTAAGAAGTAAAACTGCTTATGAATTATTAACAACTATTAATAATCTAACAATTGAACAATTGATAACTATTATAACTAATAACTATTTAATAATGTAATAGTTCATAATAGACTTCTGTAAATTATTCATAACTGTCAAGGATCCCCAGTAGATTCTTGGTTGTTTGTGAGTTTAAGAGGAAGAACTAATTCAATTTCCTATAAAAACCCCAAGTCCCAGGACTTGATTCCTCTTAACAAGATATCAACAGAGGGAGACTGGCAGGCTATCAATCCTTGCCCCCTCTTCTGGGCTCTTAGAACTTTCCAGCAGCCACGCTGATGGAGCAACAAATAACTGTGGCCTTCCCCCAGCAGTTCTCTTCTAGCTAACTCAACCTTTGATGCGATAGACGCTCCATATGTACACACTATTGATATCCTCCTGTGTGATATAGGAGCTGTCAAAAATCTGGAACCAAATCCATACTCAGAATGAGTTGGCCCGATCCCTTTGTAGTTCACGAGCATGGTGATTGGGTGCTGAAGCCCATGTGTGAGGTGTGCCTCCCTCAAACCTTGTTACAATGTCGGCACAGCATCATCTGACGTAAAAAAGAAAAAAATTAGTTGGCCTCATTTCAAATCCTCCTGGTTTATGTTAAGTTATTAAATTACTCATCCCCGAATGAACTGATGCTTGAGATTTTTTTCCTCAGACAGAGTCTCGCTCTGTCGCCCAGGCTGGAGTGCAATGGTACAGTCTCAGCTCACTGCAGCCTCCACCTCCCGGGTTCACGCCATTCTCCTACTTCAGCCTCCCGAGTAGCTGGGACTACAGGCGCCCACCACCACGAAAGGCTAACTTTTTTTGTATTTTTAGTAGAGACGGGGTTTCACCGTGTTAGCCAAGATGGTCTCGATCTCCTGACCTCGTGATCCGCCCGCCTCGGCCTCCCAAAGTGCTGGGATTACAGGCGTGAGCCACCACACCCGGCCTACTACTTAGATCTTTTAACCAGAGCTTAAGAATACTTGTGAAAGAATTATCCAAATTTTTATTGCCTTTTTCTTTTTCTTTTTTTTTTCTTTTTTTGAGACAGAGTCTCACCCTGTCACCCAGGCTGGAGTGCAATGGTGCAGTCTCGGCTCACCACAGCCTCTGCCTCTCAGGTTCAAGCGATTCTCGTGCCTCAGCCTCTTGAATAGCTGGGATTACAGGCATGCATCACACCTGATAAATGTTTGTATTGTTTAGTAGACACGGGGTTTTGCCATGTTGGTCAGGCTGGTCTCAAACTCCTGGCCTCAAGTGATCTGCTTGCCTCACACTCCCAAAGTTCTGGGATTACAGGCGTGAACCACTGCACCTGGCCTAAAATTTTATCGCCTTAAATCTCAGATCTTAATTTGAGTTCTCAAAATTAAGTCCATCAAAAGGGCTGAAACACTCATTCAAAAAACTAACTTCACACAGTGCAAGATATACATTTGTTATATTAGTTTATAAGGTTCTCAAGTGCAAGACTATGTCTACTCTTTATTATATCTCCTCAAAAGCATACTGACAAACATGCTCAGAATCATTAAAAAAAATCTAACATAGAAATTTATGAATAAGTTCTAACTCTGCCCTGCCCAGTAGGGTAGCCACTATCATATATGATGGAATAGTTTGGATACAGAATATGTTAATCTACTTTTTCAACTGTAAATTTTGTAAAATCTAGATACAGATCAAGTATTTCTAATGAAAATTTAGCATCCTACTGAAGATACAAAGTATGCACAGGATTTCAAAGACTTAGTCCAGATAAAAAGAATATAAAATCTCATTCATAATTTTTTAACATTGGTTATGTATTAAAATGACAATTTTTTAGATTGGGTTAATTCAAATCAATTTCCACCTGCTTCCTGTTTGTTTTAATTTCTTTCTTTCTTTTTTTTTTTTTTTTTTTTTTTTTTTTTTTTTTGAGACGGAGTCTCGCTCTGTCACCCAGCCTGGAGTGCAGTGGAGCAATCTCGGCTCACTGCAAGCTCCGCCTCCCGGGTTCACGCCATTCTCCTGCCTCAGCCTCCCGAATAGTTGGGACTGAGGTGCCCGCCACCACGCCCAGCTAACTTTTTGTATTTTTATAGAGACGGGTTTCACCGTGTTAGCCAGGATGGTCTCCATCTCCTGACCTCGTGATCTGCCTGCCTCGGCCTCCCAAAGTGCTGGGATTACAGGCATGAGCCGCCGTGCCTGGCTCTTTTAATGTCTTAATGTAGTTACAAGAAAATGTTAAATTACTTATGTGGCTCATGTTATAATTTTATTTGACAGCGCTGCTCTAGCTTGCTAAATATGGTGGGGTAACTAACAACAATAGCATATTATTCATTTCTTGTCACTACATATTAGTACATCTTTTGTAGCTATTGTAGGATTACAATGTTAATTATTTTCCCACACTCCTTTCATTCTATGTCTAAATATTAAACAAATATAGAAACCGAATGGCTGATGGCTATCCTAAGACACAAAGGTGATTTATTCTACCACTGCCAGTGGGCAGCAGTAAATGCCAGTCATTCCAATCACTCCCATACAACCTGGCTCTTGGCTGGGCACAGATACATGAAAGGCAGCAACAGCATTGCTAAGGGGAATCAAGAGTTACACCCACATTAGCCATCTTAACCAAATATATTCACAAAGGGGGCCATTGAGTGTGATGTATGAAGACAAAATACCAGTCTTACTGAGAGCCATGAAAAGGCCTTTTGCAAATGATACATTCTGGAGTACAGGTAGCATCTGAATTTTATTATAGACCCGATCATATCTCTATATTTCATCTTTATTTCTGGTTATTGAGAAATTCCCAGGTTCTTTTTTCTTACCCACCAGAAAGGTTGTAGACATTATCAGGTATGTCCCCTTCTTCTCCTGGGGTCCCATTATACAAGATGGCATACCAGAACATCACACAACCCACCAGTCACCACTTCAGTAGCTTGCAGGGCTTTTATGCCTGTTTATTTATCTTTGCAAACATTTTTGGGGCCCACCCTCTGTCAGGCTCTGTTTTAGGTACTGGCGTAATATGACAGAGAACAAGGAAAATACAGATAATTGATGCCTATATTATTTCTGCATCTTTTTATCATACCACCACACTCCAGCTTAGGCATCACAGTAAGATCCTGTCTCAAAAAAAAATTAATAAAAGCAATGCAAGCTAAGAGATATAAGAAGCCTAAAGAATGAAACACCGAGTTTGTTAAAAGAACTCTGCCTATATCTGACAAGTTAGTAACACTTACTTTTTAATTATGTGATATTTGAAGTATGCAAGAAGATATAAAAATGCAATAAACCGTCATGTACCCATCCCTCTTGAATTCCATATCCTATTTCTTCCCACCTTGACCCCACTGAATTAATGTGTATTAGGTCTGTGCACTTCTTTATACTTTTACTACATAGCCACATATCACTAAGCAATATGTGGCTTGACATGTTTTTAAATTGTATATTGATATGGTTTGGCTGTGTCCCCTCCCAAATCTCAATTTGAATTGTATCTCCCAGAATTCCCACATGTTGTGGAAGGTACCCAGGGGGATGTAATTGAATCATGCGGGCTGGTCTTTCCTGTGCTATTCTCATGATAGTGAATTAAGTCTCACAAGCTTTGATGGGCTTATCACGGGTTGCCACTTTTGCTTCTTCCTCATTTTTTCTCTTGCCACCGCCATGTAAGAAGTGCCTTTTGCCTCCCGCAATGATTCTCAAGCCTCCCCAGCCATGTGGAACTATAAGCCCAATTAAACCTCTTTTTCTTCCCGGTCTTGGATATGTCTTTATCAGCAGCATGAAAACAGACTAATATATATGTATACATAAGGGTGTTTTAAATAGGTGTTCTTAAAAACTTACCATCATAATGTTGAGATAAGCAACTATCTCTGACTATATCAGAAACCTCAACATCAAGTTTGCCAATAAAAATATATTTTTCTTTTACTCACCACCCAACTGACATATAAAGGAGTATAAATTTAAATATTGCATATGATTATATATGTGCATGTACACAGCAGACAGAGTTCACAGCTAGAATAATAAAAAAGAAGTTCACTGTGTTCCATAATCATTAAAATTATTGAAGGAGGACTTTGGAAATCACTTGCATACATGGGGGCATTTTTCTAAAATAAACTTTAAATTAGAATTTTTGAATGCTGCGACATATACAAAAAGGTTGACCGTGGAAAGTAAGCCTCCTCCTGCCCTCACCCACAAGCCACCCAGTAACCTCCCCATAGGTAACCAATATAACTTCTTATGTATATATCCAGAAATATTCCACACAGACAAGCAACCATGAATATATTAATATTTTGTCCTCTTTTTAATAGAAATGGTAGTACCTTGCTATTTTCATTCGATAGTATAGTTTATAGACCTTTTTATATTGATGCATATGAGCTGCCTTGTTCTTTTTAATGGCCGCATCCATTGTATTGGTGTCCATGCTTGATTTAGCCTATCTTGTTTATGGAGAGGTTGTTTCAAATCGTTTGAAACAAACAGTGCTACTGTGAAGACTCCCTGTATACATTTCACAATGTTCAAGAATATCCACAACACAAAACCCTAGAAATGGAACTGTTGAGTCAGACAGAGAGAGGTAGATAGAGATAACATATTTTAGTAGCTATTACAAAAGTGTAATAGAAGTTACACAATTTAACTCCCACCAGACATTTATAAGAGCATCTTTTTCCCCACCCCCTTTGCCAATGTAATGCACCATGTGTTATGTTCATCAAACTATGTGGTAAATGGTATCTCAATGAGGTTTTAATTTATGAATTTGTTTTAAATGCTTAACAAATCCTGAATTTTAAAAGGAATAAGCATAACTTAAAACAATACAGGCCGGGCACAGTGGCTCACACCTGTAATCCCAGCACTTTGGGAGGCCAAGGTGGGCACATTGCCTGAGCTCAGGAGTTTGAGACCAGCCTGGGCAAAATGGCAAGACCCTGACTCTACAAAAAATACAAAAATTAGCTGGGCATGGTGACATATGCCTGTAGTCCCAGCTACTCGAGAGGCTGAGGTGGGAGGATTGCTTGGACTCAGAAGGTCGAGGCTGCAGTGGGCTGTGATCATGCCACCACACTCCAGCCTGGGCATCACAGTAAGATCCTGTCTCAAAAAAAAAAATTAATAAAAACAGTGCAAGCTAAGAGATATAATAAGCCTAGAGAATGAAACACTGAGTTTGTTAAAAGGAAGGTGCTATAAAACTCAAGGCATGACACTATCCCATAAAGAGGTTTATTAGTTTCATCTGGGCAATAAAGACAAACACCTACTTACAATATTGCCCCACCTCTTATATAAACTAATTCAGATTGTTGACACACATACATGCTTTATAAAAACTCAGGATGGGTTCTCGCATACAGAGAGAACCATCCAGTGCTAGTCTGAAGTTCAACTACTCAGAAATATCAATACTATACATGAGTGGCTGATTTAGGCTGTATAGCATTCCTGGACTTAACTGGTGAAAAAGATGAAGAAAAGAAAGGAAGATGAAGGGCAAATTAAGGATAAAAGAAAGTGGTTCTTCTCAACGTCACACACACCCTCGTTGACCCCGTGATGTCCCATCCTTCAGATCAACAGTGGGGCTGGATCCTGTGGATACCAAGATCCATGAATGTTCATGTACCTGACATAGGATAGCATAGTATTTTCATATAATTTGTGGACATCCTCACACAGACTTTAAAACATCTCTGGATTCCTTATAGTGCTTAATACAATGTAAATGCTATGTAAATAGTTGTTATACGGTATTGTTTAGGAAATAATGACAAGAAAAAAAGTCTGTACCGTTCACCACAAAGGCAATTTTTTTCTGAGTATTTTTTATCTATGGTTGGTTGACTCCACAGATGCAGAACCCATGGATATAGGAGGGCTAATTGTATTCTTGAAATTTCCTAAGACCTGATCTTGAGTGTTCTCACCACAAAAAATTATAACTACGTGAGGTGATGAGTATGTTATCTTTATTGTGATAATCACTTCACCATGTATACATATATCAAAACATCACACTGTACACTTCAAATATATACAATTTTTATTCCTCAAGTATACCTCAATAAAGCTCAAAAAGTAAATAAAATAAGTAACCATGAAAAAAATAAAATGAGCATATTACCTCTCAAAAAAAAAAAAAAAAAAAACAGTGGAGGTGGAGCTGGGTCACCCGGAGTCCGAACCAGGGCTTGGCTCAAGTGAATCCTGTCAAGTTGCTTGAGCCCCGTGGCCACTGGCTCCTTGTCTATTAAAATGGAAACATCGAAGAGGGTTTTTTAAGGTTCTTCCCAGATTAAAGACACCACTCGTACTACTGATTAATAGATGATAAGTGGCTTTTCCAAGAATGAAAATGGACTGGGGCTTCGCTCACCTTCATTCTAACATGCATTTGCTGGACACAAGGCTATAGCTTGGGGGTGGTCAGTAACCACTGATGCCAAAGAATAGAGATTTCTACAAGCATTAAGTAAAGTTACTGTAACCCCAGGATCTGGCCAAAGAGTCCGTTGACAGGCATATCTGTCTGATCACATACCATGACTGAAAGGGATGAGACAAAACAATCTGAAATCTGGTATCAATAAGGTCAATGAGGATTAAAATCAGTGGGACAAGAAATTCACTCAGCTCAAGACTCTTGCAATGGTACTGGGTACTGCACGTCTAATCACACCTACCATAAAGCCAAAGAGAAAACCTCCACTAAGTGAGCTTGCTTCCGCGTCATCAGCTACAAAGCCTGTGACAGGGGGACTGGTCCTAAGGATGCCCTGCAGTGGTGTACATCCACAGAAATGAAAAGCAAGGAGATTCAGAAACCAAGAAGACTACATCTACAAACTCAAAATCCAGCCAGATGGAAGTCATCAGAAAATACCCAAATCAAGATATGGGTATAATGGTCATTTTTATCAAATACAGAAATTCCATCAGCCAAAAAACAGACACTAAATGGAAAAAGGGACTTGGTGCAGAAAAAAATTAAACAAAACTGAATACCCAAAATAAGAAGGTAGCCAGTTGGCCAAGCACCATTTTCTACTTATGAATTAATTATTCATTTGCTTAATATATGTTTATTTTTCTAGACATTTTGTTATACTTGGCTACCTTTCTGCCACCTGTCATCAAGTTATTTTATTGTTCATTAACTGGACCCACCCAATAGAGTAAACAGAGAAAAATTAAAACTCCTGGAAGTTGATCTTACTCATAAGTAACAACAGTAAAAGGTTGTGTGACATCATGCAAGAGGCCGAAAGAGGAAAAACTGAAATTGAGTCTTGTGGAGAATCAACAGATTCCATTTGTCCATCACGTAAGAGCCTGCGTGGCTGTTAACTCCACTGACACTCCCTAGAGCTCTGGCCACTTGACCCGGCCTTGACATCTCACCAAGGAGCTGGTTTGTTCACTTCCAACTTCCTACCGCTGGGCCTCCTGAATTCTGACTCCCCAACTGGAGCAGATATCCACAAGCAGACTTGTCTGGTACCAGGACTCACATGCTCTCAGCCTCACCCCTAATTTCAGCCATGTCTGGGTGGACTATTGTGTGGAGATTTCAGCTCACTTCAAGACGATAATATCTTACATGTACCTCGCAGCCTTGGTTCTCCCCAGGGGCGTCCCCAAGACCACATAGGCTACTGAGAGATGCCTAGGCCTGTTCACACGCACAGTTCACAAGTGCAGGAGAACGAACACTCTCAGGGCCCACACTCGACCAACAGGGGAGAGAAACTGATGGCAAACGCTGCCCTGGCCTCCTGGCCTCAGAGCTGACAACTCTGAAGCCTCCTCAGAAGTCAGCTGGGTTGAACTGCCATGGCCCACAGCAGTGACCTCAACCATGCATCTGTCTTAGTCGGCTCAGGCTGCCATAACAAAATATGACAGACTTTTGTTATGGCAGAAATTTATTTCAAACAGCAGAAATTTATTTTCTCACAGTTCTGGAGACTAGGAGTCCAGGGTCAAAGAGCCGGCAGGATGGGGGCCTGGCAAGAGCCCTCGGTTGTCTTGCAGACAGCTGCCTTCTCACTGTGTCCTCACATAGCCTTGCCTCAGCGCATGTGCACTGGGGAAGAGAAAGAGGACAAGCTCTCTGGTGTCTCTTCTCATGCGGACATTAATTCCATCGGACAGGGCCCCACCCTCAGGACCTCATTTAACCTTCCTTAGAGGCTCCACATTGAGGAGTTATGACTTCAACATATCGGTTTGCTGGGGACACATTTAGTCCATAACAGCACCCTTACTCCTTCCCTGCCTCAGTTCTACTCTTTCCCTGCCTCAGTCTCCCCACTCCCTCACTCTGACTTCCTGGAAACACTTCCCAAATAAATCACCTGCACATAAGGCTTCTTCTCAGGCCCTGCTTTCAAGATGCCAGCTAAAACAGCACGTCTCCTGACATTACACGTGATGCCACCTAGCCAGATGTTCTCTGCCAATCTAATACTAATCCCTCTCCCCAAGCTCATCGTCTGCTCTCAACACTTGCCCCATTTAACCCATCCATCAACTATACTTTAAGCTCACCACCAAGTTATTCAACACATACATTTACTGGGTTCCTATTACAAGCCTGGGTCCTAATGCCAATGCCCACAGGTCTCAGGCAGTTAATGTGTCGGGGCTACAGGGCCAAGCGGAGCAAGGTCCCTTGTGTCCTGTGTCCAGTTCCATAATTTTCATTTAAAAATGGGAATTTTTTATTTTCATTGAAAAAGGGATCCATTTTCATTTTGTCTCATTTTAACTTAACTTTGTTTTATAATGATGTAAAACATGTACATGGTTTCAAAGTCAAATATACCAAAAAGGTACATTCAGCAAAGACTAATTTCCATCCTTTCCATCTGTTTTTCCATTGCCTGTCATGGGTAACTTTATTAGTTTTTTTTTTGTTTGTTTGTTTGTTTATTCTTCCACTTAAAAATATATAAGCAAAGTATCCCAATTTTTAAATGTTAATAACTAATTTAAATCTCTTTATTATACAATACAGATCACACCATCATCTTAGAGCTTCTAGTTTGACACATCTGTACACATTTCTGGGGAGGCAGCAGGAAACAAACACAGCCCCTGAGCTCTTGGAATGTAGAGGTGGGGACAGCCAGGGTGAGGGGCACTTATCACACAGTGTGACAAGTGCACCAATAGGGTCAGGGGAAGAGCAGTGGCCCCAGAGATGGCCATGTCCTTATCCCTGGAACTCATGAATGCCCAAGGGACAAGGAAGATGGCAGCTGAGATTAAGGTTACTAACCCGATTACCATGGATCACACACATGGGCCCAAAGTAATCACAGGGTCCTTAGACGTGGAAGAAGGGAGCAGAGGAGTTCACAGTCAGAGACATATTTGAAGATGCTGGCTTTGAAGATGGAGGAAGGGGCCACAAGCCAAGGAATGCAAGTCACCTCTAGAAGCTGGAAAAGATAAGAAAAGAGGTTCTCCCCTAGAGCTTCCATAAGGAACACAGCCCTACTGACACTGTGATTTTTTAGCCCACTGAGACCCACTAAGTTTCAAGTCACTAAGTTTATGGCAATTTGCTACAGAATCAATGGAAAATTAACACATGGGATAAACCCAGGATGTCAGTCTTAAGGAAACACAGGGTATCAGGGAAGGCTTCCTAGGGAAGATGACATTTGGCTGAGTCCTAAAGGATGAACCAGGTTTGTGTGGGGTGGGAGCTCTAAGAGAAAGTAGCATATGAAAAGGCCTTGTGGTGTTCAGGGAATTTAAAGGAATGTAAAAGTGGCAAAAATCTTAATTCTTTCAGCCATTTCTTCTTCTTTTTTTTTTTTTTTTTTTTTTTTTTGAGATGGAATCTCACTCTGTCATCCAGGCTGGAGTGCAGTGGCACGATCTCAGCTCATTGCAACCTCTGCCTCCAGAGTTCAAGCAATTCTCCTGCCTCAACCTCCCAAGTAACTGGGATTATAGGCACCTGCTGCCATGTCCAGCTAATTTTTGTATTTTTAGTAGAGACAGGTTTCGCCATGTTGGACAGGCTGGTCTCAAACTCCTGACCTCAAGTTATCCAACCATCTCGGCCTCCCAAAGTGCTGGAATTACAGGAGTAAGCCACCATGCCCAGCAGCAATTTCTCAAAGATTCTGTTAGGAATACTATTGGCCAATTCACTTCATTTTACAGAGCCTGAATAAGAGACCTGGATAAGTTGAAAAACCTCAAAAAGTTACACAGTCCTGGGTTTCTCTGTCTTCATTTGTGAAATAAGGAAGTTAGATCAGGTGAACCATAAGCCTATCCATGACTACTTAACAGATAAACTCAGGTAGGCAAGAAATACAACAGTTCTCATTTTTGCCATATAAATCTGGCTCTGGTCCTCCCATACCACTGGGCTGGAAGGAAATTTGATCTCAGTTATTACTGATGCATATACACGCCCTGTACTTTGGCCAAGGTTATGCCAAGGTCCTGCAGTCTCTGAAGCATCTAAGTAACAAGGAGGCCCCTGAGGTCTTATCTTCTAGTCCTCAATGATGACAGCTAAGATGCCCTTTTTCCCAGCTGGCATCCCAGGTCCAGTTGTTCTGATGCCTCTAGGGTCCCATGCTCTGTGGCAAGGCTGGGAGTCCATATTCCTAGATCCATCCTCAGTGGAATTACCATGGTGCTATCTCCTCCGTGGTACCACCACATCCCTAGCACACTGTTTCCATGGTAACCGCTTTCCAGGTTCCTGGAATCTCCCTCCCCTTATTCCCCTCTACATCTCAAAGGCTCTTATTTCCATCCATCAGGAACACTTGGAGACATCTCTTTCTAGAGCTTCACCTTTCACAGAAGAAAGGAAGAGCTGACATATTCCAGCAATTCTGGCTGCCTCCCTAATCAGATCACAGAAGAAAATAGGGAATAGAAGAAGACCACATGTTTATTCATTAATATCTCAATGAACTATCCTGGCACACCTATGTTTCAGAAACAGGGATGATAATTTTTTGTTTTCCCTCAATAGGAAACAACACTACTTCAGCATGTATGGCCATAAAATTGACTTCATTAAAAATATTACCCCCAAAATAATAATAATCTATCAGTATTATATAATCCAAACACATGGTCATGTCTCCTTGGTGGTTGGCAAGCCACAGAAATACCCTAATCTTGCTAGATTGCATGAGAAGGATGTAAAAATGGCACCAAGATGTTCTGGGGATTCTCTGACAGCAAAGGGAAGGAAAGGAAATAAGAATACCAGAATGGAGGGACTCAGAGGCAGTCAGCAAGTATTTTGCTCTGAGGATTTTTCTATCTGCTGAAGACGTTGTTAACATTACACACTGAAATATTCAGGATTCCTTGTTGGTAAAACAATAAAGTACTTTCTCCCTGTCTCTCAAAATAATAATTATAATTACGATTGTATTAGTCTATTCTTATGCTACTAATAAAGACATATGCGTGACGGGGTAATTCATAAAGGAAAGAGGTTTAGTTGACTCACAGTTCCACAGGACTGGGGAGGCCTCCGGAAACTTATAATCATGGCAGAAGGGAAAGCAAACACATCCTTCTTCACATAGCAGCAGAAAGAAGAATGAGTAAAAGGGTGGAAAGCCCCTCATAAAGCCATCAGATCTCATGAGAACTCACTCACTATCATGAGAACTGTAGCATAGGGGGTAACCGCCCCCATGATTCAATTACCTCCCACCAGGTCCCTCCCACAACATGTGGGGATTATGGGAACTACAATTCAAGATGAGATTTGGGACACAGCCAAACCATATCAGTAATAATAATAACAACCATTTTGCTCTTGCCAAGAAGATCCATTCCAGGCTAGAAAGAAAGTGCTCTGCCCACCCCACATTCAGAATCAGCGCAACGTTATTGACAAAGCAGCTCATTCCTGGTAGAATGCTTACCTGCTGCCCACCCCATAAAGAAACTGGGCCCTTGCCCATTGATGGCCAGCGTGTCATCTGAATTTTTGCCCTCTGCCAGGCAGAGGAAGGAGAGAACATGTCATCTGACATGTAGACACCTCTGCCCAGTCCTCACATAAGAATTCATTCAGCCTCTTCCTCCTGTTCCTCCCAGCCCTGCTGCCATCCCTCTTATTTCAGGATTCCTGAGCTTTTTCCTGACACTCGGCATATCTGTCCAAGTACCCAATCTAACTGTACACACCCCCTGCATGAATGATCATTATTCACTGGCAGCAAAGGCCATCAAACTTCCTGCCATCACCTTGCGAGGAGCAGCCACCACTCTTTGAACTTCATATTGAAGCATTCCCATTGTTAATGCTGATGGTAAGCCTCATGAATTATTTAACAGCTTCTTTATCTGGGCTGGCAAAGAACGGTGTGTTCTGATCAGAGGCTACAGTGTCCTGATCAAACAGAAATCATTCACCCACTGCCTTCCAAATTCTCTATGGGTACCAACAGTCACCTCCAGATATAAGCCCAAATCCATGGTCACAGTTGCTGGTTCAGGAACCAGCAATCTGTCCCAAGGGGGCCAGCTAGGTTCTGGCTCATGCTGTGCCCCATTAGATGGTGGAGGATGTTAAGGGTCACCATCACCCCTCTTTGCTCTAACAGAAAATCCTTTCACTCTCCCAAAAGGTCCAGAATCACAGTGCTTAGCATTTCCTGAGGAGGGAAGATGCAAAAAGTTGAAGCAAGCTCCCCAAACATACCACAATCTGATCGAAACCCATGATCTGTCTCAGAGAGGCAATTCAATGACCTACAACTCTTTCCGGTAGATACCCTGTTCCCGGGTTGTGGGTGTTCATTCACTGTGAGAGGGTCTCTCTCACTTGGACATTTAAACTGGTCAAAGATAATTGAGGTTCCCGGCTGGGCACAGTGACTCACACCTATAATCCTAGCACTTTCGGAGGCCAAAGTTGGCGGATCACTTGAGGTGAGGAATTCCAGACCAGTTCGGCCAACATAGCAAAACCCCATCTCTACTAAAAAATAAAAAAATTAGCCAGGCATGGTGGTGCGCACCTATAATCCCAGCTACTTGGGAGGCTGAGGCAGGAGAATTGCTTGAACCCAGGAGATTGAGGTTGCAGTGAGCCAAGATTGCACCACTGTACTCCAGCTTGGGTAACAGAGAGAAACTCTGTCTCAAACAAACAAACAAAAAAGAAGCAGCAGCAGCTTAATGAGGTTCCTTTGAGATGGAACTAGCAGCCCCTAGGGAATCTTTTAAGCTGACCTGGCCCTTCATTCTGTATTTTACACACATCATCCATTCAGTCTCACCAACAACATGCGAAGTTCACAAGGCAACACAGAGATGAACCACATTTTACAGAGGAGGAAACTGTCATGACCCCAGGAATGCACAGCAAGTCCACGACAGCCAGTCCTGACTCCTGTCCCAGTGCTCTTCCCAGAACTCCAGTCCCAGCCAGGTGCGGTGGCTCATGCCTGTAATCCCAGCACTTTGGGAGGCCGAGGCAGGAGGGTCACTTGAGCCCCAGAGTTTGAGACCAGCTTGGGGCAACACAGTGAGACCCTCTCTCTTGTTAATAAGTAAATAAATAACAAAACTGCAGTCCCTCTTCTTTCCTTCCTCTGTCCTCCTTCTCCAGCACAGATTCCACACAAATCCTTCTTCAAAGTACAGAAAAACACCAGGCCTTTTTGTTTGATTTTTGTTTTTCATTTTTCCAAATTTCTGTACAATTTACATTCTCAATATGCCTGAATTTCTTGGAGAGGGAAAATCTGCACATAACTCATAGAAATAAAGGTGATGTAAAGATCATGTAAGAACCTAACAATGGGGCCTGTATACATGCTATATACCCTGCCAGCCAGCTACCTCCGCTGCACTGAAATTAAATCTCTCAGCTTTAAAGTCAGTAGATGATAGGGAAGAAAGTAATAGAAACTACTGTTTATTTTCCATCTAATCAATTGGAGCTGTATTCAACTCATTTTTTAAAATTGTTTTAATTTGAGAAAGTCTTAATCATGAGCTTTAAACTGATCAACTACAAAACTCACAATTGGGCTCTTTAGATAAATCAGGAAGTGCCTGCAAGGACCCATCTACTTAGACTGTTCTGGGACTTCCAACAAGACACAGTTACCACTTGGAATTTCTTCATCTCCTTTCACATCCACCGACAGCCTTGCTTCCTGCAGCACCTGGGTTCATCAATATCCCCTAACATGAGCACCATGAGCGTCCAGTCCAAGGGGAAAACAAAAAGGAACAAAATAAGAGAAGACAAGCTTGCTGTCAGGACTCTGGGATTCAGTCTGGTCCTTAGTGGCCTTCGCTGTAATTACCGAGGGATCCCCGCAGGAAGCAGAACTCTGGTCTAGGGAATTACCATCATCAGTAGAGGTGGGTTAGGTTTTTCTGCATTTTACTTCTCTAAGAAGTTGCATTTTGGTTTAGGGCAAATACCTCAAAAAGACATGATGCTTTTCTCCTGGCAACAAAGACTGCCTACCAGGGTGGGAAAACTGTTTTGTTTCAAATTTCTGCTGTAAACAGAAAGGCTAGGAAGCCGAGTTCCACAATCTCGCTGAGCCCAAAGTCCCGGGTTTCAGTTGCACCGTTTTTGCTACATATTTCTGAGAAAGGAATCTCAGTATGTTCATCAGGAAAAATAGCAAGTTTAAACGCCATGTGCTGAGCGTTTGCCTAACAGATGCTGCATTCCACCAAGTCACCCTCTCAGAGCCAACCCTTCTAGGTACCCTAGAAAAGACTGTGAAGGAAATGTGTACCAGCTGGTGCAGGCAAATAATGAGAGCTCGAAACAGTGCCTGGAAGTGTATCATTTCAAAACAGACCTCTGCCATGTTGAACTTCAACTGTGATTCCCTGTGAGCAGTTTAGGATTCAGCAATTCCAACATCTCTCTACCTTCACAGGTGTGCCTGTGTACAGGTTATGTGTGGGAACTTAACTACAAAATGTCCAGTTTCTCAGTAAGTAAGGCAGAGATGGTGAATGTTTGGGAGAATGTTTAAAATAGTAGAATCTGGACCACCCAAAAAGATGCTGGTTCTGCTGAAATAAACAAGAGGAGCTACAAATATCACATTGCACATCAACAGGCAAGGCTCCACCTACATTTTCCCTCACTGCAGATCAGTAACAGACACCCAGATCTAGGTCTGACAGAGGAAATACTAGCCTTGCATCTTAATATTGAGCAGGTTCAAAAGAATTTCAAATTTGTTAATCCTTTGGGAAACCACCAAACTGTTTGCCATGCAGATAACAGAAAATAAAGCATTCATGGTAAAAAGACTTCTCTTACAAATTATGGAGAAAATGGCAGGTGTTACCCAAACCAAAGTACCTTGCCTGGCCAGTTTTAAATAATTACATCTTGATCTTGACCTCAGCAGGAAGCCCAGGAGTTGAGGGCCTTTTGTCTGTGCTTTGATCAGGAAAGGAACCACCTTCAGAACCACTATTACCAAAGGGATTTGGAGAAATGTTCCTCTAAGGGGAAAGATAATAAAACAGACAGCTCTGGTTTGGTTTCTTGAAAGGCCATTAAGTGGAACTAAAAGGCTCCTCTAAGACACTGGTCAGAAGCTCTGCAAAAGAGACCCTCCTGAATTTCACATCTTCTTCTGATTTGTTTCAGTGAAAATAATTTAAAACATTGCATAGTAACCCATGACATGCCTTATGTTAAATAAAAGTGTACCTGAGTTGATTACATTTTAGCTGACTGACACATACCTTTGAAAGCTGCATAAGCAGGTCTCCTTGTGCCTTGCCAAGACAAAGGATTTGCAGTGCCGTGATCTGCTAGTGCCTTAGAATACTGCCATCTCGTCTTCTGTCTTTGGGAGCTCTAGGGCTCCAATCTAAGCTTGCTGCAGTTTGAATACTGCATTGTTTACCTATAGAGATCTTGCTGCCACCAAAATCCTATTTCCTAATTTCTGTCACAGTAAATAGTTTGATGTTTTTTTTAAAGGAGTCACAAACATGAGATGCTTTTAATTGTTCAAGAACCTGCTGGATATTAAGATGCAAGCTTTTCTGTTTCTCTATCAGACAACATCAGGCAAGGATGGATCATACTTAGGCCTCATTCCCAGAATATCCTTGGAAAATTCTAAAAAAAAAAATCAGTAGGAATAAAGACATTGGCCAAAAAATAAGTTCATTGTTCATAACATATCTTGTTAGACAACAGACTACAAGTGGCATTGCATAGAGCTAAGCCCAATTGATTAAATGTGGTATATAAGTTGATGGAATCAATTCTATAAGAAATTAAATTACAGGTTTTCTATTCATTTGAAATAATTTCTATAAGAAATTGAAAGACAGATTCAAGGTCAGAAACCAGTCCTTTCTTACAAACTTGATCTGTATAAGAAAATAGATGGGACTTAAGTCATTCTATTTATATGTCTTTTCTAGGTATATCACCTACCAAAACCATAACAACCACCTGAAGATGCATTCTCAAATTATGTTAAATGAATCCCTGCTATATGGAGAGAAGTAACCAAGCCAGGGATTTCAGGTGGGCAGATTTCAGAATCAAATGATTCTGGAAGCACATGGCCACAAAGAGCAGTGCATTGAGGTCAATTGAGTCGGACAAAACTTCAGATTCCTAAAAGGTTCATTTCTTCTCTTTATTAACCATGAGGAATTAATTAGGCTTATGGCCCAGACAAGTCAAGTCCTGCTAGATTTAGTTCTCAGCTCTGTCACCGGCTATGTAAATCCCTACTGTCCCAGATTCCTCAGAAAATTTGAAGCTTGGTAAGTTGCTCCCATCCTTCCCAATACCAGGATTAGTAAATCCTAGTTCTTCCCCAGCCCATCACATCAGTTTATGTATTCAGTTTATGTCTTTAAAATGACAGAAGGTACCTTTCACCATACACAAAAATGAATTTAAGATAAAGATTTCAATGTAAATCCTTTATGGCAATTAACAGACAGGAAAAATACAGCAATTTATCACCATAGGCCTCTGCTCAGCTATCGGAGAAGCGGAGGACTAAACAGCCCTGGCAACATGGGATCTGGGAGGAGGGTGGAGAAGAGCAGGGAAGCTCCTCTTTGGGGCCAAGCCCATGAGAGCAGCCAAGTAGCCATATAATGGCCGTGGCTTTGACTTCCAGCTCTACCCTAAAACCCAGACAGCATCTTGACCAAATGAGTGTATCCAAACACTCCAGTCAGATAAAAGGGATCAGTCCTGGAATGCTCAGAGATGGGAGGCAACTACCATGAAAGCTCATCCAGGCATGCTGCCCCAGTATGTTCTACAAATGCCCAACTACACAGCAAAGCATTCAAAGGAGGTTAAACTAAAATGAGGCAAGATACAGAGGACAGCAGGGATGAAGACTTACACTGGCTGGAGACAATCCATCGCCAAGCAAATAAAGCCACCTAAATCAAAGACAGAGGCAAACAAAAATTAAATCTCATCCCCAGAGTGGTAAGTAGCAGTTCACTGCTAAGGGTTCACTACTATTCATGTCACTCTAACAGAGCTCAACTATGCCAAAATCAATCCGGTAGGGATTCTCTCAAAACCTGACAAAGCCACTTCTAAGAAAGTCAGATGCTTCGTAGACAATCATTAGACGGTATACCTACAGGTCAAGGAACTTCAGGATTTCACACCTGCCAGGGAGAATTCGAATTGTCAAAATGTCAAAGTCAAACGAGAGAGTACAAGGGCAGCAGGGAAGTGCCTGGTGAGAAAAAGGAGTCATCTTTTATTCATGAGGCTACCACTCATTTGTGGAGGAGAAACTTAAAACCAAATAATTGCACCTTTTCAAAGTCATTGATAAGGATGCATGAACCACCTCATGGAAAACATGGAATTAAATAAGAGCAACAATGTCCTTTTTTATTTGAGAGAAAAAAACAAAAAACAAAAAACATTAAACTGGAGGAGAGGGAAATGCCTGAATTCGAAGCTCACATGGGAATTAGAAACCGGCTATTGTCAAGTAAGGGCTCCATGGTCATACATAATTAAAACTCATGCAGCCAGTGGCTTCTCACCAATGAGAGATCTCAGAAAACTAAGATGGGGTCAGGGAGAAAGCCCGCAGGAGCAGCTGCTGGTCCACTAGTTCTCAAACTCTTTGGCACGTTTGAATCCCCTGGAGCTTCATAAAAGTAGAGATTCCCAGGCTAAGGAGCTCTGCGGATAGGACCTAGGCATTTGTACTTTTTAAAGTACAGCTGATCCGGTGTGTTGAAACCATTGAATCTGGTTGATAGGAGCTATGAACTCACAACCATTACCAGTTTTCCAGGAGAAATTGGAGTAGCAAATTTAAAAGAATTTTCTTTAAATAAGGAGAGGTTGCACCATTCAGGGAAGACCTAAGCACCACAGCCCCAGATTCCAGCTGCTCTGAAGTTCCATCTGTAGTTCCCTCTCCACTGGACGGCATCTACAAAAGCCCAGAGAAGGTTCTGGACCCGACCCCACTGCACTTACTGAACTGAACCCAAACATCCCATTTGAGAGGAGTGACGGCTTACACACTGAACTTAGTGTTGATCGGGGCTGCAGTCCTCACCCTGCCATTTCCTATATAACCTTAGACAAGTCCCCTAACTCATCTGAGCCTCAGTTGCCTCAGATCTCTCTCGGAGGGTTGTTTTGGGATTTAAGAGAGAATACATGTAAATCAGCTTACATAGTGGCACACAGGGCAGGGGCCTAGTAAAAGTTTATTTGTTCATTTGTTTAAGGGACTATGCTGCTGCCAGAGACTGGATTTGAATTGCCAGCCTCAAAAATCCCCTCGCCTTGTGATAGCTCTCCAATCCTCTGCACACCAATGTGTGCCTAATCCTGAGACTGACCTTTGATGTCCCAGAAGGGTCCAGATCAGAAGGTCTGGATTCATGAATAGAATACACAAGCTAATCTGGCAGGAGGTGGTACGATGATTTTTGATGTCAAAGATCTTTCATGGTGCCTTGCACATTGCAGATGAATAATAAATGAATATTTGCAGGCTGGATTATTCAAAGAAGACTTGGAGATAACCTGTGAATTTCATTTTAGGATGATTCTCCTTTTCCTTCACATGCAATAAAAGTGACTGAAAAATGTGATCTTACACAAGCTGAAGCATTTCCCCCCATCTGTTTGGTTTCTAAATCTTTAAAACTAATTAATGGTTACTAACAGAACACACAAGCAAACAGCAGTAGAGAGCAATTTAACGGTCCTGCCTCAGTGCTAGAGGAAAACCGCTCACAGCTAACTCTGTCTCATAAAGCTCCGATTTTAGTGGGGAGAAGGTGGCATCCCTCTGCCTCTAGACAGGTGAGAGGAAATTGAGAATAAAAGATGGGGCCGGGTGCGGTGGCTCGCGTCTGAAATCCCAGCACTTTGGGAGGCGAAGGTGGGCAGATCACGAGGTCAGGAGATCGAGACCACCCTGGCTAACATGGTGAAACCCCGTCTCTACTAAAGATACAAAAAAATTAGCCGGGCGCGGTGGCGGGCGCCTGTGGTCCCAGCTACTCGGGAGGCTGAGGCAGGAGAATGGCGTGAAACCGGGAGGTGGAGTTTGCAGTGAGCAGAGATCGCACCACTGCACTCTAGCCTGGGTGACAGAGCGAGACTCCATCCCCCCCCCAAAAAAAAAAGATGGACCAACACGTACTCCCTCAAGAGGGTACACTCAGAACAGATGTGACAGCACAGAGAACAGCTTTGGCCTTCTGCTCTGCTGGTCAAATGGGCACAAGTACTGAAAAGATGAAGCAGGAAAAAGAAACAAACATTCTGAGCAACTCGTAAATTCCTAGGTCTAGCAGGGAGTCTAACAACCCATGAGGCAACTGGAAAAACAGGCAATTATCTGCGTGGCTCTGCCCCATTTTCTCATATCAATATCCAGCCTTACACAATGGTGCTCAGCAGACGACTGAGTTCCTCTTCCACCACTTTGAACTATCATTCACAAGGGAAGTGCAAGAGGACACAGTTGCAGGTCAGCGAGGATGGGTGGGACACCAGCTTGGGAAACTGAATGCAGGGAGGCAAGGCTGGATGAGCAGGTCCAGGAAAGCCCGTACTGCTCAGCACAAAGGAAGAGAGAAGCATCAGGAAGCACACGCACTCATCCCCTCCCTGGAAAAGGGCTTAAAACCAATCGTTGCAAATTCACCTTGTTCAAAGCTTCTTTTCTGACCACAATGGCCTAGATGGTCTCTGAGAAAACCTGGGAGGTTTATTTTACGAACAGAAACATTTGTATTTGTTTAAGTGGTGAAGCATGAAACCTCTGTGATGAAACGGCTGCTGCTTTATTGACTGAACCCAAAATTATCACCAGGGAGCTAGCAATGGCGTCCCACACTGGACTTGGAGTTGATCTGGACTCCAGCTCTGGGCCTGTCATTTACTAACCACATAACTTTGGACAAGCGTCTTAAGTCTTGCGAGCCTTGTTTCCTTAAACCCACCTAAGAGGCTTGCTGAGGGTTGAATGTGAGAATACATGCAGATCACCTTGTATAGTAACAACACAGAGCAAGGGCCTCGTGAACATTCATTTGCTCATTCATTTAAGGGACTAGGGTGCTACCAGAGATGCCACTGGGAAAAACTCCATTTCCCAGCCTGATTTTCCCCAGAACTCTCTGCTCAGATCTTAGTAAGCGCAGTGCAGAAATAGTGGTCCATGGTCAAATAAGTATAGGAAAAGCTGGAGTCAACAACGTTAAACTAGTTTGTTCACTTGCCCAAGAGCCATAAATAAGCTGATGTGTGCTATGAGCTGCAGAGAAGACTCGGGGTGAGGGAAATAAAACCTACAGCATTTATCAAGCATAATTCTGTAAGGAACATCTGTTATGACACACATGTGAAACACGCCCCCAAAGAGTTCAGGAAACGCTCATCAGGAACAAAGATTAGTAATATATGGGAGTGAACGGCTCACCCAGTCACCCTATGGGATCTGACATTTCCTGACTGGCATTTATCTAGGTGACAGAGGAGACATTCTGGAGCCAGAAATGATGATAATGCTACCAGGAAAGCAGAACACCACCCAAAGGAATGCCACACCAGCCCAGCCCAACTCCTCCTCACTAGGGGCCAGCACAATATCCATTCAGTGCCTTTTATTTCATGAGAACGTATCTCTAACTTTATAAAGCATATTGTCAACAAAAAAGTCAGATTTTCTTACTGAAAGAATCACGTTGTGTGAATGGATCAATTTTTCAAAGTGTAAAAACCTGTGCCATGGGAGTTGACTCTGCCACCAATGAGAAGAAAGGATTTGGGGTTATTTCTAAATTTCTCATATAAAACATATTTTTCGATAGTTTTATGCTGGACTACCTCAAATGCACATAATTTATATTTGCATAAAATGTCAACAGGCTTTCCTCATAACCAGTCAAGTCATGAGTGTTCTTTAAAAACTATTCTCTAATCTGCCTCTTCATTTCCCTTCTACAGTCACCAACCCTTGCCACACTCACCAGGATTGTGACGAAACCTCCCAGGCTCCATCCTTACAATATTTCCCCTTCCAACTCTTTCTGCATCCTGCCAGTTTAACCTCCTAATTCAATCATTATTATATTCCTCATTCAAAGACTTAGATGTTCCCCCTTTGTTTATGGAATACCCAAACTCAACCTGGCTACTGGTATTTGAGGCTGTCTCTCCACCATGGGACTCCAGCCCCTAGACTCTTACACTGACATCTTGAGCCCCTGGCCCACCTTGCCCATTCCCATCCCCATGCCTCTGTGCACGCCAGTCTCCCTGCCAAGTTTGTCCACCCACTCTTGCCAATTCTAAATCCACAAGAACTCCCAATACTCAGGTCCACAGAATCCTTCCACATGACTCTGGTCCAGTCCTCCCCTCATCTACCTTCTATAGCAGGTTCTGTACATTCCATTTAGCCTTTTGTCTTTTACTAACTTCTGTTGCTATTTAATTGTTTCTACTGATATTTCAATGTTCATGTGTCTTTGACTTTCCCCACAAGTAAACTCCAAGTTTCTTAGAAACAGAAAGTACATCATACACTTTCTTTCTATCTTAGAAAGTACATCATACACTTTCTATCTTAGAAACAGAAAGTACATCATATTTTCTATCTTAGAAACAGAAAGTACATCATACACTTCTACAGGAAGTACATCATACACTGTTGCCAACAAGAATAACATGGAGAGGAGGAAGAGGGTGAATGGACGGGCGAGTTAGTGAACTTAAGTAGGAAAACTCACCCCCGAGAAGGAAAGCAGTCATGCCAACGCCCACCTTACAAAGACCTGGGGCTCCTCCCTCATAATTACCACAAGGAATGTACCTTGGTCTCCTTCAAGTTCCAGACTCATTGCTGGCAGAGAAGGAAGCAGAAAAATAAATAAATTGGGGCAGATGTAACTATACCAGATAAGACAGTAAGGTGATGAAATTTTACAGCCACAAACTCCTGCTGAGGTTAACAACTTCTGGCTTTAAATTTTCTTTCCTTTCCTAGAGGTTGTGACTAAGGAAAACTTACGTTTTTACATTCAACACTTTTCTGAGAAAAGGGGATACAAAACAAGGGGCTGTGTACAGTATGTGTGTTTATATACATACACATTATCTATGCATATATATAAATGCAGAAAAATAACATGAAAAACGCTTCAAAAAATCACTACCACATCCTTCAAATTTGCAACCCCTCAAAAGTACAGAGTATAGCAAAAGTATCAGCAAGACAAAGCCACTAGAAATCATCACGGCCTTCACTTCCTTTGTGGAAGAAGTACTGTTCTTTTTTACTACCTGGAAGATGAAGATAGGGATCTGAGCCTCCTAAGTTACTGTCTCTATCATTTATTTAACCCTGTTCCCTGCTAAATAAAGCAACCATTCTACATCCAATAACATAAATAATATTCAATTCACTAATTTTCAAGTTTCCTTCTCAGAATGCAAAACAAAAATTATGAAAAACCAAAGGTTCTTGTGGGATGAGCAGGTAGCGAACTAGACTGCGAGTCAAACAATGATCTCTCTCACCTGCCCGCCTAAATGACACCTGTTTCTGGGGCACTCTGATGAATCAAAAGCAAGTCTCATTACTTAAATTTTAAAGCCTAAAAAACAGAAGACAAGTCTCATTCCAGCAATAATAGACGAGCATATTTTAAAAACTGGATAAAATTTAAAGATAAACATCTCTTTGAAGGCATCTAGTTGTTACCAAGACAACCATAACCTGGAAGTCCAAACTCCCAGAGTAAAGACACACACAAGCCACCCAACACTCTCTCCCCACCACCACCACCACCACCACCACCACCACCACCACCACCACCACCACCACCACCACCACCGAGGTGTTTAATGATGTGTAAATTTCATAGGCAGAAAGAAGGGAAGCAAAGGAGAAAACAGCTGCTAGAGGGATGCTAAACTACGCACAGCTGTCCCCACTGATGAAGAGATAATAATTGGAGTTCAGGGCCTACTAAAGTGGAGGGACCTGGGTAGCTAATCTGGGCTTTCCCTTGGGACTCCCAAAAGGCTACACCTGGGTAGGGAAGATTGACTTGAGATTATAAAAATTTTAACTGCCTACCAGGAGCTCAAAAAGAACACTCCTCAGTGGAAGAATATGCCATCAAGAGCCTCCATCTTTTTTTTTTTTTTTTTTTTTTTTACAGTACCCAACATTCAATTAAAAATTACCAGGTATACCAAGAGATAGAACCAATAGGAAGAAAAAGCAGACAACAGAAACAGATTCACAGGTGATCTAGATATTGGCATTATCAGGCATAGACTTTAAAATAATTGATTAACATGTCTAAGAAAATGGGTGACAAGATAATCTCACCAAAGAACTAGAATATACATATATATTCATACATATGAGTCAGATGGAAATACTAGAGCTGAAAAATACAATGTAATAGAAGAAATTAAGAATGCTATAGATGGGTTATGGCAAAAAGACCCAGCTGAAGAGAGAATTGATGATCTAGAGGATGATAGTTCAATAGAAAATGCCCAGGGTAGAACATGAAAAGGAAAAAGAAAAATACAAAGAAAACCAAAACAGAATATTTGAGTCTATGAAAGGGAACTCATATGTATTGAGTATATGATGCAGGCTAGACACAGTTGTTTTAAAGTTACTAAGCTTCATTTCATCAGATACAGCTTATTAATATATTTTCAAATTTGGTGAAAAAACATTCATAGCTAATATGTGACAGAGCTTTTAGTTTTCAAACATATTTATAATAATAAGAGTTTAGAGATCACTTTACAATGTACAAGGTATGAAGCCTAGCAAACGAACATGACGTTTTCTGAAACTGGAAAAAAACTAGGTTTACGTGCTGCTATCACGCACTCTCTGGACACTCCACAAGCCTCACTTAATAAAGTTCTAGAAAGCTATTGGGAGGAATACATGAGCTAAGATACATAAAATATCTAGCAAGAATACATAGAAAAAATGAGTGTTAGGTCCCTTTCCTCCTCCCCCCAGGCCTCATGTACATAAATAACATTTGCTGAGTGTCTACAGTGGACTATTTATTCAACTTAGGTCACCTATGAATCAAGCAAATGCAATATACATCTATTTCAGGTCCCATATCAAAAATAAGTGCTGTACCCTTAGGTCAACAATAGTAAAGTATATAGTTAAAAGAATATGTTGGCCAGACACAATGGCTCACACCTGTAATCCCAGCACTTTGGGAGTCCAAGGCAGGCAGGTCACCTGAGGTCAGGAGTTCGAGACCAGCCTGACCAACATGACGAAATGCTGTCTCTACTAAAAATACAAAAATTAGCCAAGCATGGTGGCACACACCTGTAATCCCAACTAATCAGGAGGCCGAGGCAGGAGAATCGCTTGAACCCGGGAGGTGGAGGCTGCAGTGAGCTGAGATCACTCCATTGTACTCCAGCCTGGGCAACAGAGCAAGACTCCATCTCAAAAAAATAAAAGAATATGTTGGATTTTGCTTCATTGGTTTAAAGAATGGTGATGACACTGTCAGAAATATTGAAGAAGTGCTGGTTTAGTGAAGAAGGTGAAGAGTTTGTTCCAGAATAGTTTGGGTTTTAGATGCTAGCATGTCTACTAGTTGGAGATGTGCCTCAATAACTAGAAACCTGAACCTAGAGCCCAGACAAGAGGTAGACGTTGAGATTGGGTAGATAAAGAAAGCCAAGGAATGGCTGAGGCCACCATGGGAAAATGTACTGCAGGAAAGAAGGGTCAATATACTAAATATAGCCAGTGCAATTGGAAGAAGTCAACGGGTTCCCACAGCCAGAGTGAGCATCAGAACATAACAGGGGTCTCTTGGGGCTTTATCCCTGGAGTCATAATCATGTCCTACTAACTAGATCAAGGCTCCCTATCACAGGATTTCATAGCAGCCTACACTTTTCCTTTGTGGCCCTTACTCTAATTGTATTTAGGTAATTTTTGGTGAAATAATGCGTTCATTGCCTTTTCTCCTAGATTTTATGATCCTTGAGGGCAGGGGGTGTCTCTTTTGTGTCCATAACCACATCCTCAGTACCTAACTAGCACAGTATCTTACAGGGAGTACACACCTTTCAATAATCTGATGAATAAGACAATAAGTAAAATCAGCTCAGTGGTTATGACCCTAGAATGGTCCCACTCACAGTATGGTCCAGCAGCAGCAGCATCACCTGAGTTCTTGTGAGAAATGCCAATTATCAGGCTGGACCTACTACATTACAACCCACAGATGCTTTGTCTGCACATAAAAGTTTGAAAAGCACTGGCTCAGTGTAGGCACTTTTGACAGTTAGGTCAAGAAAGCCTTCCCCTGAATGAGTGGAGGGAGATGCAAGAAATGATTCAACTCAGTAGCCTGGTTTCAACCACATTCAAAATTATTTGAGAACCAGTTAGGGTTGCATAATGACGGTCTGGCTGCCTGCCCCTGAATCAGAGGTTCTCACTTTGGCAGCATTTTAGAGTCACCTGGAGAGCTTTAGAAACTACTAATGCCTGGTTCCCACCTCCCCTCCACAGAAATTCTGATTTAATGAGTCTGCAACCTGTCTGGGCCACAGGGATTTGCAAAGCTCCCAGGTGATTATAATGTGCGCCCAAGGTTGAGAACCACCTCCCCAGATAACCAGCTCCTGCAATCACCAAGGCCTTCCCAAATCAAGTTCTATTACTACTGAAGAAAAGGTTTTTTGTCTCATCCCCTAGGATTATTTGATTGATCCTGGAGAGGAAGAGTATTCTGTCTTCCTCCAGTGCTTCCAGATCTCATCCATGACTCCCTTATTAGCTGCTTGGCCCTGAATCTCCAGTCTCCTTTGCCTGGGCTTCCCATCTCTGTTTTCAGGCTACCCACACTTTCCTCACTCAGCTTAGACATTCTAAGCTTTAGACTTTGCTTGGACCTTTCCTTAGAAGAATTCACATATTACTTGTCCTTTCCCGGTATGGCTTGAGCTCTCGGTTTGAGGAAAGGCAGCAGACTCTCACCTCCCTACAACAGTTCATCCTAAATCACCAAACATTTGCCTTTCTCTGTTGTTTAGACAAACTTCCACTGAGCTACAGCCCTACTCATTTTCTCAGGACTGGCTTCCCTTTTCTCTCCTGTCTGTCACCTCACCCCAAAAACTACATCATGAAGAACAAAAGCTCCTGTGTCAAGAGACTTATATTTCAATTTAGAACAGTTTCTCACACACCTTAACAAAAGTTAAAACCATGCAGTTCATTCTTTTATCTCAATGGCTTGGAACGAGCTACCTAACCACAGTGTTCCTCCCATAAGAAGGGCTCTAAACCTAGCTCAGTTGTTCTCCTATGGGCTTCAGGGGTTTGTGATGCCCTCCTCTTAGTTGTTATGCAAAATGTGGTGAACATATGTATACTTTTCTACCCAGAAACCCATAATTTTCAAGAGATTTTCAAGAGTCTTGAGACACATGAAATGATGCTCGACATCACTAATCAACTGGAAAAATGCAAATCAAAACCACAATGAGATACAACTTCACCCCCATTAGGATAGCTATTATGAAAACAACAACAACAGCAGAAAACTACAAGTGTTGGAGAGGGTGTGGAGAAATTGTGCATTGCTGATGGGAATGTAAAATGTTGCAGCCACTGTGGAAAACAGTATGGTACTTCCTCAAAAAATTAAACACAGAATTACCATAGGACCCAGCAATCCCACTTCTGGGTATATGCCCAAAAAAATTGAGAACAGGAACTAGAAAAGATATGTGTACAGGAGTGTTCACAGCCGCATTATTCAGAAAAGCCAGTAAGTGGAAACAACACAAATATTCACTGGCAAGTAAATTTCAAAATGTGATATACACATACAATGCAATACAATTCAGCTTTAAACAGGATTGCCTTCAAGCAGAGTAAGGCATCTCCCTCAGTCTCCCAGGGTCCCTTGGACAGAGCTTCTGCATATTATGTTGTAATCATTGATTTGTCTGTACTAGAAAGTGAACCCTGGAATACAGAGACCGTACCTATGCACTACAGGTCCCTAGCACATGGCTTAAGCAATGGTCATTAAATGAATAATTGAATAAAAGAATGAACAAAAACTAGATTATTTTTAAATTATATAGGAAACTATACATCAATAAGAAAAATACAAACAACACAGTAACAAAATAGGAACTAGAGACAGACGTTACAGGAGAGGAAACAAATATGGCCAATATAAAAAGAAAAGCTAGCCCGTTGCAGTGGCTCACACGTGTAATCTCAGCACTTTAGGAGAATGAGGTGGGAGGATCACTTGAAACCAGGAGTTTAAGACCAGCCTAGGCAACGAAGTGAGACTCCATCTTTAAAAAAAAAAAAGAAGAAGAAGAAGAAGAGGAAGAAGATGAAGAAGAAGAAGGGGAGGAGGAGGAGGAGGAGAAGAAGGAAGGAAGAGAGGAAGGAGGGAAGGAGGGAGGGAGGGAGGGAAGGAAGGAAGGAAGGAAGGAAGGAAGGAAGGAAGGAAGGAAGGAAGGAAGGAAGGAAAAGTTAGCCATCCATGGTGATACAAAGTTAGTCATCCATGGTGGTACATGGCTGTAGTCCCAGATAACTTGGGAGGCTGAGGCAGGAGGATCCTTGAGCCTGGGAGTTCAAGATCCTTGAGCCCATCCTTGAGGCTGCAATGAGCTATGATTGTGCCACTGTACTCCAATTGAGAGATGGCAAGACCCTGAAGAAAGAAAAAGAAAGAGAGAGAGAGAGAGAAAGAAAGAAAGAAAGGAAAGAAAGGAAGGAAGGAAGGAAGGAAGGAAGGAAGGAAGGAAGGAAGGAAGGAAGGAAGGAAGGGAGGGAGGGAGGAAGGAAGGAAGGAAGGAAGAGGAAGGGGATGGGGAACAGGAAGGAGAAGAGGATGGGAAGGGAGAGGAGGGGAGGGAAGGAAAAGAAAAGCTAATCAAATCAGTAGTGAGTAGGAAAATGTAAGTCAAGGCCACAATGAGATATCACTTTAAATGATTCAATAGGCAAAAATATTAAAGTCTCACAATACTAAGTGTTGGAGAGATGTTGATCCACAGGATCTTTTACATGCTGCTGGTAGGCATATAAATTAGTGCAACCTTTGAGGAAATGGTTTGATATTATCTCCTAAAGTAGAATATTTTCACTCCAGCTATGCAGTTCCATTCTTAGATATATGCCACAAGAAATTATTGTTGAAGTACAATAGGAGACATGTACAAAAATGTTCATAGCATCACTTTCACACAGTAAAATTTTAGGAACAATCATGATGCCCATAAATATGACAGCAAATGAATAAACTGTGGTCTATTCATATAACAGAATATTATTCAGTGATCAAAACAAATGAACTAAAACAACCTGCAGCAATGTGACTGAATTGTAATAATATATTGTACAGTCAGCCCTCCATATCCCTGGGTTCCATATCCATGAATTCAACCAACCTCTAATCAAAGATATTCTGGAAAGCAAAAAATAACAATATAACAATAAAATATACAAATAAAAAGTACCATGTAACAATTATTTATATAGCATTTCCATTGTATTAGGTTTTATGAATAAACTAGAGATGATTTCTGTTTTGTATTCTTGTTTTGTTTTGTTTTGAGACAGAGTTTTGTTCTTGTTGCCCAGGCTGGAGTGCAATGGTGTGATCTCAGCTCACCACAACCTCCACCTCCCGGGTTCAAGTGATTCTCCTGCCTTAGCCTCCCAAGTAGTTGGGATTACAGGTGCCTGCCACCACACCCGGCTAATTCTGTATTTTTAGTAGAGACAACCTTTCTCCATGTTGGTCAGGCTGGTCTCGAGCTCCCGACCTCAGGTGATTTGCCCACTTCGGCCTGCCAAAGTGCTGGGATTACAGGTGTGAGCCACAAGATGATTTAAAGTATGCAGGAGAATGTGCATAGGTTACATGTAGATACAACCTATTTTATATAAGGGACTTGAGCATCCTCGGATTTTGTATCTTCAGAGGTCCTGAAACGAATCTGCCACAGATAACTGAAGGACAACTGTACGATTAAGTAAAAGAAAGTTAAGTTCCAAAAGATTACATAGAGCAGGATATAGCCATTTTATAAACTCAAAAACAACTAAATATTTTAAATGCTTTACGTGAAAACACATAGATGCAAGAAAATTAAATAGAAACAAAAGCAAAGGAATGATGAACTCCAAATCATCCGAATCCAGGATGACGGTACCCAGGTAGAAGGCAGCAAGAAAATGGGACTGTGGAGGGCACATATAGTTAGATGTCACTTTACTGTTAAGGTCCCAGCTTTTATATTGGACAGCAGGTTTCTAGATGTTTATTACATTATTATAAACAAATAAATAAAAGGGAGGTGTTGCATATTCCAATGATGCAAGTGTGTCATGAACTAAGGATTATGATTAATCCAATTTTGTAGCTAGAGGGATTTTGGGGAAAAATAAATAAAAAGGGAACATAACTTCTCCAGGTAGATTGTTTCAAAACTACAGATCTCTCTATAAAAGAAATTCTGCTTCTGACTTTTTAGAATGATGGTTGTAGAGATTTTTAGAAGGCTATCATCCATATAAAGGCAAACCAAACACTACAATAGCAACATGAAAGAACAGCTAACATACGACCATATAAACTACATTTTAACAAATATGGAAGAGGGTACTACTCACATTAGAAAAGGTTCAATTCTAAATTTTCTAAATGGTACCGCAGTTTATTTAAACCCAATTTGCATGTATAAAACTTTAATTTGCCCAAAATGTCCAGGGTATTCAATTTAAGAATAATTCTATGGGACATTCAAATGTAACATGGAAAAGAGGGGTCACCAAACTAATAAGGAAGGGAAACTCTGAAGGCTGAATAAAATTATTTTAGTTTCTTCTTTCCAGCAAGGCTTCTCTGAGCTCCTCATACGCTAATGTGCACTGTGATCACCAAGAGGGGAACTGTAGTGTTTCCCAAACATACTTGACCACAGCACTCTTTTTTTACTGAGCATCTGGAGAACCAACATCCTACCTACAAAATACACATAGAAAGTGCTGTTTCATAGCAACAACAACAAAAAAAAAACCCAGCAACAACAACAAAGTTTACAAGAACAATAAACGGAAGCCTAACAAATTATACATACAACAAAAGAAACAAAAGACAGCAAATTACTTTGCCAGGAAATCTTGTTTTATGGCTCTTTGCTGTCTCCACGATTACTTGGTCCTCAGCCATCACCAGCAAGGCTTGTGCACAAGGAAGGCATTTACAGTGAACTCCTACCGGGTACATTTTTGGAAGTAGCACCCCATCTGTTTGAAAACTTTGAAGAATATTTATTTGCTCAATTCCCTACCAGATGATTTCGACAAAAAACTGGAAAGTATTTTACAACTGTGTATAATTCACAAAATAATAATAGGAAAAGAGTTTTTCTTTCTTGAAGACACAGATTGGTACGCTAATCTGTCTGTCACGTGGTCAACAGTATCCATTAAACATTTATTTAGAATGCCTGAGAGGGCTGGTAGGATAGTCCAAGAAAAATCAGACTCTGTACTTTTAGCCATTATATTTCTGTATCACTAACAGCAAATATATATATCAGTCATTCCTAGTAAATTCTGCTAGGTTTAGGGGATGGAGACAGGTGTACAATGTAGGATTACAAGCTAGTCAGTAAGATAAGAAATATGAATTTTTAAAATTATCACAAGACAATGATTGGTATACACAATAAAGGTGGTAGGACATTATACAATAGGAAAGTTCCTGAAGCCAGAAGCTGCTGAGGATGGACTCTTGAAAGAAGTAAGACATCCTAGGCTACGTGCCAAGGGAGAGATGATGGCAGTTCAACCAGAAGGGAAGAAATAAAGGTGCTCCAGTTAGCTAGAAGGGCATGGCAAACACACAGGCAGGAAGGAACACAGATGGTGCCAGCCAATCAATCTGAGCCAAAGAATCCAGGCATGAACACCGAGCCTACACCCTCCCCCAGGAGCTATATAAGAGAAAAAATACAAAAAAAAAATCTAGCCGGGCGAGGTGGTGGGCGCCTGTAGTCCCAGCTACTCTGGAGGCTGAGGCAGGAGAATGGCGTAAACCCGGGAGGCGGAGCTTGCAGTGAGCTGAGATCCGGCCACTGCACTTCAGCCTGGGCGACAGAGCGAGACTCCGTCTCAAAAAAAAAAAAAAAAAAAGAGGTGTTTTTACAAGTTTAGAAGGTAGCAGGAAGGTATGATTCCGGACGAGGAGCTGTTGCAGGGGCATCCTAGCATGGCAGCCACCTCCTTGATGGCAGAAGTGGCAGCACCTTGGGTAATCTGGTTCTGGGGTGTAATTTTGGAGTCTGATATGGTTTGGCTCTATGTCCCCACACAAATCTCATTTGAATTGTAATCCCCACGTGTTGGAGGAGGGATCTGGTGAAAGGTGACTGAATCATGGGGGCAGACTTTGTCCTTGCTCCTCTTGTGACAGTGAATGAGTTCTCACAAGATCTGGTTGTTTTTAAATTGTGTAGCACTTCCCCCTTTGCTCTTTTCCTCTTTTTTTTTTTTTTTTTTTTTTTTTTTGAGGCGGAGTCTCGCTCTGTCGCCGGGACAGGAGTGCAGTGGCCGGATCTCAGCTCACTGCAAGCTCCGCCTCCCGGGTTCACGCCATTCTCCTGCCTCAGCCTCCCAAGTAGCTGGGACTACAGGCACCCGCCACCTCGCCCGGCTAGTTTTTGTATTTTTAGTAGAGACGGGGTTTCACCGTGTTAGCCAGGATGGTCTCGATCTCCTGACCTCGTGATCCGCCCGTCTCGGCCTCCCAAAGTGCTGGGATTACAGGCTTGAGCCACCGCGCCCGGCCTGCTCTTTTCCTCTTACTCTGCCATGTGAAGGTGTTTGCTTCCCCTTTGCCCTTCTGCCATGATTGTAAGTTTCCTGAGGCCTCTGTAACCATGCTTCCTGTAGAGCCTGCAGAACTGTGAGTCAATTTAACCTCTTTTCTTCATAAATTACTCAGTCTCAGGTAGTTCTTTATAGCAGTGTGAGAATGAACTAATACAGAGTCATTCCCAGGAGCTCAGCTCAGGATCTACATTTTCCACCCCACCAGTGAGGTGGCCAGCTATCTATACCACTGATTAAATCCTAGTGTGTTTAAATGAGCTATTGTGGATTATAATGTCTGCAACTAAAACCTTATCTGATACAAATGTAAGTTGTGGCACCATGGACAGTGAGAGGATATGGCACTTTGAGAGGCCAAGATGGGAGTATCGCTTGAGACCAGGAGTTTGAGACCAGCCTGCACAACATACTGGGACCCCATCACCACAAAAACTTAGAAAAATTAACTGGGCATGGTGGTATGCAAGAGGCTGAGGTGGGAGGATCACTTGAGCCCAAGAAGTTGTGACTGCAGTGGGCTGTGATCATATCACTGTACTCCAGCCTGGGTGACAGAGCAAGATCTTATCTCAAAAAAAGAAAAGAAAAATGTGTTAGTTATAAGGAAACCAAGGGCATGTTCTGAGCCTGCACACTCCCCCCTGGGCCATGAGAAAAGTGTTTCAAGAGAAGCTTCTGATTCTAAGGATATATACACAATAGGCCTTCTGAGTCACTAAAGAGAATTGGCTCAATTCTTCTCACTGAGAAAGGAAATTTCTGATAAAAATTTCAGAGCTTAAGGATAGGTGTTTATTCCTTAAAAGAATACATTTAAAGGCCAACTTAATAATCAATGCAAATCTTTCCTCTGACATCCTTTATCAATCTCTTTAAAGAGTTTATTCAGATCAAGTGTTCATTATGTGTTTCCACACTAGCCATGAGGGGATCTTACAGAAGTCTGGGGCGCACATTTGAGCATGTTTCTAAATAAAATTCCTTGCCAATATATAGAATACAACATATGTACTGGAATTTTTCTAAGTTATCAAATTCCGCCATTAATTAAGGGGAAATGTGGCAAGAGACGGGGAAGACAGATTGTGAGTTCTATATAGACATGGGTACTTTCCAAATGTACTGTCAATTTTTTTCTTTTTGTGTGTGTGGCAGGGTCTCATTCTGTCACCCAGGCTGGAGTGCAGTGGCATGATCTCAGTTCACTGTAACCTCCACCTCTCAGGCTCAAGCCATTCTTGTGCCTCAGCCTCCCGAGTAGCTGGAATTACAGGTCCATGCCACCACACCTGGCTAAATTTTCTATTTTTAGTAGAGACAGGGTGTCACCATGTTGGCCAGGCTAGTCTCAAGCTCACAGCCTCAAGTGATCCACCCACCTCGGCCTCCCAAAGTGCTGGGATTACAGGCGTGAGCCACTGTGCCCAGCCTGTGTTGCCAATTTTAAAGAGGTATGAAATATCAATGATTAGACATGTAAGAGTATCAAATCTACCAAAAGAGAAATGATGCCAACTTAGGCAATATTATCCACATCCTAGTAAAATCAAAGAAGTTGTAAAAGGAAACAATATAGAGAAACACTCCATCTTATAGACATATCAGTCTAGAGACACATACAGTGTGATAATCAAAAAGGAAAACATAATAGAAAGTCCACTTCTGTGGATATTAAATAAAAACATGTCAATGTCTTAGCTTCCATCTGTACTGGAGGTCTATCGTAATTCTGTCCCAAAGGCCTCAGCCAGAGAAACAAATACTGATGATAGCTCTATTTGGGTCTTTCACTAATAAACTCTCTTAGAGACAACACCAGAGAGCTGAACCCAATCGAAATTCCACACCAGAGGGGCTGGGAAAGACCATACAGACAACAAACCTGAGTTATGCTCATGCCATTGGCTCCCTGGTGTGTAGAATTCCATGTACTTATAGTTAATAATTCTGATGTTGAAATGCCCTTCAGTAATTTGATGTGGAAAATCAGCTGGTTTGTCTTCAACACAAGCATCCATCTCATTAGACCTCAGAGTAATTCGTAAATAATTTAGCAAGCACATGACTGCTTTTCCAGTCCATTTTTGATCTTAAGGAGATGAGAGATCTATAAACAGTGCATCGTTCTTTCCTGATGCATAGCACTTAATTAAATTAAGTGATTTCATTAAAACCGAGAAAAATAATTTGCAAGTATTTAAGTTCTTCTGGTCATTAAATTCTGAACAAGAGACACATCATGTCTCACATCTAAAGCTGGCTTTCCTGTCAAGCCTCTTGGGTTTCTGGTACAACCTGCACTGATTCCCCACTTCAGCAACAGAGAGAAATTACCATCTGGAATCACTAAGTGTTTGTTTCCAGGATTCCCATGACCCAGACATGACTCAGGTCAACCAGAGAAGGGCAAAGAAGGAACAGGTTAGTGTGAAGTAGTAGAAAGAATGTTAGACAAAACATCTATAGACCCAAGTTCTAACTCCCATTCAGTCACTAATGTACTGTGTCATTCACATACATATATGCACACACATGAAGATTGCTTCTCTGTAAAAATTAGGTGAATTTAACCAAAATAATTCGAAATTCTCTTCCAGGTCAATGATTCTTAAACACCTTCAAAAAACTTAAGGAAAAAAATGCCGGGCGCGGTGGCTCAAGCCTGTAATCCCAGCACTTTGGGAGGCCGAGACGGGCGGATCACGAGGTCAGGAGATCGAGACCATCCTGGCTAACCTGGTGAAACCCCGTCTCTACTAAAAAAAATACAAAAAACTAACCGAGCGAGGTGGCGGGCGCCTGTAGTCCCAACTACTCGGGAGGCTGAGACAGGAGAATGGCGTAAATCCGGGAGGCGGAGCTTGCAGTGAGCTGAGATCCGGCCACCGCACTCCAGCCTGGGTGACAGAGCGAGACTCCGTCTCAAAAAAAAAAAAAAAAAAAAAAAAAACTTAAGGAAAAAAAGACCTATTTTACAAGATTCTAATATATTAATGTATGTGTTGTATATCATACATACATATACATTATGTATCTATATACATATACTATGTATATATAATACATTTACTATGATATATCATTAATATGTAATACAATATATTAATGAACTATCTTGCAGCAGAGAATTAATACCTCCTTGCTCAAGAACATATTTATTTATGTTGACAAAATTTATATTAAACACAAGAATAATATCCTATGAATATATTCACTAAATTCCACCCAGAGGCACAATTTTGAAAATTGAGATTAATGGAGCTATAAAAACCTACTTTGCCTACTCATGATGCTGAGAAGTCACCAAGGATGACTGTCACCAAGCATCTCTTCCAAGCTGTCCACACATTACAATCACCTAGGACTTGACCACCAGGGCCTCCATAGCTCCTTGGAAGCTACATTTGGTAGCCAGCAGGCAGCAAAGCAAGATACACTTTCCCAGAGATGGCACTCTAGGTGTCCTGTCATTCAAATAGCCAAGTTCTTCCCCAGCCCATCACATCAGTTTATGTATTCAGTTTATGTCTTTAAAATGACAGGAGGTACCTTTCACCATACACAAAAATGAATTTAAGATAGATTAAAGATAAGACCACAAACTAAACGTGGGGGGCAGTTCCAAGATGGCTGAATAGGAACAGCTCCAGTCTATAGCTCCCAGCATGAGCGACACAGAAGATGGGTGATTTCTGCATTTTCAACTGAGGTACCAGGTTCATCTCACTGGGACTTGTCAGACAGTGGGTACAGGAGAGTGGGTGTAGCCCACCAAGTGTGAGCCGAAGCAGGGGGAGGCATCGCCTCACCTGGGAAGTGCAAGTGGTCAGGGAATTCCCTTTCCTAGCCAAGGGAAGCTGTGACAGACAGCACCTGGAAAATGGGGTCACTCCCACCCTAATACTGTGCTTCTCCAACAGTCTTAGTAAATGGCACCCCAGGAGATTATATCCCACGCCTGGCTCGGAGGGTCCCACATCCACGGAGCCTCCCTCATTGCTAGCACAGCAGTCTGATATCAGACTGTAAGGCAGCAGCGAGGCTGGGGGAGGGGTGCCAGCCATTGCTGAGGCTTGAGTAGGTAAACAAAGCGGCCAGGAAGCTCGAACTGGGTGGAGCCCACAGCAGCTCAAGGAGGCCTGCCTGCCTCTGTAGACTCTACCTCTCGGGGCAGGGCATAGCCAAACAAAAGGCAGCAGAAACCTCTGCAGACTTAAATGTCCCTGTCTGACAGCTTTGAAAAGAGTAGTGGTTCTCCCAGCACAGAGTTTGAGATCTGAGAATGGACAGACTGCCTCCTCAAGTGGGTCCCTGAACCCCAAGTAGCCTAACCGGGAGGCACCCCACAGTAGGAGCAGACTGACACCCCACACGGCCAAGTGCCCCTCTGAGACGAAGCTTCCAGAGGAACGATCAGGCAGCAACATCTGATGTTCAGCAATATTCGCTGTTCTGCAGCCTCCACTGTGGATACCCAGGCAAACAGGGTCTGGAGTGGACCTCCAGCAAACTCCAACAGACCTGCAGCTGAGGGTCTTGACTGTTAGAAGGAAAACTAACAAACAGAAAAACCCCATCTGTACGTCACCATCATCAAAGACCAAAGATAGATAAAACCACAAAGATGGAGAAAAAACAGAGCAGAACAGCTGAAAATTCTAAAAATCAGAACGCCTCTCCCCCTCCAGAGGAACACAGCTCCTCACCAGCAACGGAAAAAAGCAGGATGGAGAATTACTTTGACGAGTTGAGAGAAGGCTTCAGACAATCAAACTTCTTCGAGCTAAAGGAGGAAGTTCGAACCCATTGCAAAGAAGCTAAATATCTTGAAAAAAGATTAGACAAATGACTAACTAGAATAACTAATGTAGAGAAGTCCTTAAATGACCTGATAGAGCTGAAAACCATGGCACAAGAACTACGTGACAAATGCATAAGCTTCAGTAACCGATTTGATCAACTGGAAGAAAGGGTATCAGTGACTGAAGATCAAATGAATGAAATGAAGCGAGAAGAGAAGTTTAGAGAAAAAAGTAAAAAGAAACAAACAAAGCCTCCAAGAAACATGGGACTATGTGAAGAGACCAAATCTACATCTGATTGGTGTACCTGAAAGTGATGGGGAGAATGGAACCAAGTTGTAAAACACTCTGCAGCATATTATCTAGGAGAACTTCCCCAACCTAGCAAGGCAGGCCAACATTCAAATTCAGGAAATACAGAGAACACCACAAAGATACTCCTCAAGAAGAGCAACTCCAAGACACATAATTGTCAGATTTACCAAAGTTGAAATGAAGGAAAAAATGTTAAGGTGAGCCAGAGAGAAAGGTTGGGTTCCCCACAAAGGGAAGCCCATCAAACTAACAGCAGATCTCTCGGCAGAAACTCTAAAAGCCAGAAGAGAGTGGGGGCCAATATTCAACATTCTTAAAGAAAAGAATTTTCAACCCAGAATTTCATATCCAGTCAAACTAAATTTCATAAGTGAAGGAGAAATAAAATCCTTTACAGACAAGCAAATGCTGAGAGATTTTGTCACCAACAGGCCTGCCCTACAAGAGTTCCTGAAGGAAGCACTAAACCTGGAAAGGAACAACTGGTACCAGCCACTGCAAAAACCTGCCAAAATGTAAAGGCCATCAATGCTAGGAAGAAACTGCACAACTAACGAGCAAAATGACCAGCTAACATCATAATGACAGCAGCAAATTCACACATAACAATATTAACCTTAAATGTAAATGGACTAAATGCCCCAATTAAAAGACACAGACTGGCAAATTGGATAAAGGGTCAAGACCCATCAGTGTGCTGTATTCAGGAGACCCATCTCACATGCAGAGACACACATAGGCTCAAAAGAAAGGGATGGAGGAAGATCTACCAAGCAAATGGAAAACCAAAAAAAGGAGGGGTTGCGATCCTAGTCTGATAAAACAGACTTTAAACCAACAAAGATCAAAAGAGACAAGGCCATTACATAATGGTAAAGGGATCAATTCAACAAGAAGAGCTAACTCTCCTAAATATATATGCACCCAATACAGGAGCACCCAGATTCATAAAGCAAGTCCTTGGAGACCTACAAAGAGACTTAGACTCCCACACAATAATAATGGGAGACTTTAACACCCCACTGTGAACATCAGATCAACAAGACAGAAAGTTAATAAGGATATCCAGGAATTGAACTCAGCTCTGCACCAAGTGGACCTAATAAACATCTACAGAACTCTCCACCCCAAATCAACAGAATATACATTCTTCTCAGCACCACATCACACTTATTCCAAAATTGACCACGTAGTTGGAAGTAAAGCACTCCTCAGCAAATGTAAACAAACAGAAATTATAACAAACTGTCTCTCAGACCACAATGCAATCAAACTAGAACTCAGGATTAAGAAACTCACTCAAAACCACACAACTACACGAAAACTGAACAACCTGCTCCTGAATGACTACTGGGTACATAACAAAATGAAGGCAGAAATAAAGATGTTCTTTGAAACCAATGAAAACAAAAATCAATGAATCCAAGGGCTGGTTTTTTTAAAAGATCAACAAAATTGATAAACCACTAGCAAGACTAATAAAGAAGAAAAGAGAGAAGAATCAAAGAGACACAATAAAAAATGATAAAGGGGATATCAGCACCAATACCACAGAAATACAAGCTACCATCAGAGAATACTAAAAACACCTCTATGCAAATAAACTAGAAAATCTAGAAGAAATGGACAAATTCCTGGACACATATACCCTCCCAAGACTAAACCAGGAAGAAGTTGAATCCCTGAATAGACCAATAACAGGCTCTTAAATTGAGGCAATAATTAATAGCCTATCAACCAAAAAAGGACCAGACGGATTCACAGCCAAATTCTACCACAGGTACAAGGAGGAGCTGGTACCATTCCTTCTGAAATTATTCCAAGCAATAGAAAAAGAGGGAATCCTCCCTAACTCATTTTATGAGGCCAGCATCATCCTGATACCAAAGCATGGCAGAGACACAACAAAAAAAAAGAGAGTTACAGACCAATATCCCTGATGAACATCGATGCAAAAATCCTCAATAAAAAACTGGCAAACCGAATCCAGCAGCACATCAAAAAGCTTATCTATCATCATCAAGTAGGCTTCACCCCTGGGATGCAAGGATGGTTCAACATATGCAAATCAATAAACGTAATCCATCATATAAACAGAACCAAAGACAAAAACCACATGATTATCTCAATAGATGCAGAAAAGGCCTTTGACAAAATTCAACAGCCCTTCATGCTAAAAACTCTCAATAAATTAGGTATTGATGGGACATATCTCAAAATAATGAGCTATTTATAACAAACCCACAGCCAATATCATACTGAATGGGCAAAAACTGGAAGCATTCCCTTTGAAAACTGGCACAAGACAGGGATGCCCTCTCTCACCACTCCTATTCAACATAGTGTTGGAAGTTCTGGCCAGGGCAATCAGGCAGGAGAAAGAAATAAGGGGCATTCAATTAGGAAAAGAGGAAGTCCAATTGTCCCTATTTGCAGATGACATGATTGTATATTTAGAAAATCCCATTGTCTTAGCCCAAAATCCCCGTAAACTGATAAGCAAATTTAGCAAAGTCTCAGGATACAAAATCAATGTGCAAAAATCACAAGCATTCTTATACACTAATAACAGACAAACAGAGAGTCAAATCATGAGTGAACTCCCATTCACAATTGCTTCAATGAGAATAAAATACCTAGGAATCCAACTTACAAGGGATGTGAAGGATTTCTTCAAGGAGAACTACAAACCACTGCTCAACGAAATAAAAGAGGACACAAACAAATGGAAGAACATTCCATGCTCATTGATAGGAAGAATCAATATCGTGAAAATGGCCATACTGCCCAAGGTAATTTATAGACTCAATGCCATCTCCATCAAGCTACCAATGACTGTCTTCACAGAATGGAAAAAACTACTTTAAAGTTCATATGGAACCCAAAAAGAGCCTGCATTGCCAAGACAATCATAAGCCAAAAGAACAAAGCTGAAGGCATCACATTACCTGACTTCAAACCATACTACAAGGCTACAGTAACCAAAACAGCATGGTACTGGTACCAAAACAGAGATATAGACCAATGGAACAGAACAGAACCCTCAGAAATAACACCATACATCTACAACCATCTGATCTTTGACAAACCTGACAAAAACAAGAAATGGGGAAAGGATTCCCTATTTATAAATGGTGCTGGGAAAACTGGCTAGCTATATGTAGAAAGCTGAACCTGGATCCCTTCCTTACATCTTATACAAAAATTAATTCAAGATGGATTAAAGACTTAAATGTTAGACCTAAAACCATACAAACCCTAGAAGAAAACGTAGGCAATACCATTCAGGACATAGGCATGGGCAAGTACTTCATGTCTAAAACACCAAAAGCCATGGCAATGAAAGCCAAAATTGACAAATGGGATCTCATTAAACTAAAGAGCTTCTGCACAGCAAAAGAAACTACCATCAGAGTGAACAGGCAACCTACAGAATGGGAGAAAATTTTTGCAGTCTACCCATTTGACAAAGGGCTAATATCCAGAATCTACGAAGAACTCAAACAAACTTACAAGAAAAAAACAACCCCATCAAAAAGTGGGCAAAGGATATGAACAGCCACTTCTCAAAAGAAGACATTTATGCAGCCAACAGACACATGAAAAAAATGCTCATCATCACTGGCCATCAGAGAAATGCAAATCAAAACCACAATGAGATACCATCTCACACCAGTTATAATGGCGATCATTAAAAGTCAGGAAACAGCAACTGCTGGAGAGGATGTGGAGAAATAGAAACACTTTTACACTGTTGGTGGGACTGTAAACTAGTTCAACCATTGTGGAAGACAGTGTGGGGATTCCTCAAGGATCTAGAACTAGAAATACCATTTGACCCAGCAATCCCATTACTGGGTATATACCCAAAGGATTATAAATCATGCTGCTGTAAAGACACATGCACATGTATGTTTATTGTGGCACTATTCACAATAGCAAAGACTTAGAACCAACGTAAATGTCCATCAGTAATAGACTGGATTAAGAAAATGTGGCACATATATACCATGGAATATTATGCAGCCATAAAAAAGGATGAATCCATGTCCTTTGTAGGGACATGGATGAAGCTGGAAACCATCATTCTGAGCAAACTATCGCAAGGACAAAAAACCACACACTGCATGTTCTCACTCATAGGTGGGAGTTGAACAATGAGATCACTTGGACACAGGAAGGGGAACATGACACACCGGGGCCTGTCATGAGGTAGGCGGAGGGGAGAGGGATAGCATTAGGAGATATACCTAATGCAAATGATGAGTTAATGGGTACAGCACACCAACATGGCACATGTATACATATGTAACAAACCTGCACGTTGTACACGTGTGCCCTAGAACTTAAAGTATAATAAAAATAAGTAAATTCTAAAAAAAAGAGAATGTGTAACGTAATGGGGCTTATTCTGTTCCTTTCCACAAGGGAACATTAGTTAATGTTTCAATTCAAATGTGCACACACACAAACATATACCCCACTAAGTCCTTTGATAGCAATGACTGAATATTCAACTCTACACCTCAGTTTAATAACATGAAAAATTAAACTCCTGAATTAACAGTGACATCTGGAATCAACATGAAGCCATAAACTGATTATGAATATTCTCCCATGAGCTGCTGTAAGCATGTTTTGTCTAAGCATTTGGTTAGCAAGGATCCTTGTAACACTGCTTGTATGGCAAATAGCATTATTTCCCACGTAACCCCTGCCATTCATCTCACTTGACATGCTATTTGTTTTCAGCAGAGCAAGGAAGACAATATTAATGGTGTCACCCAAGTTATCATTATCAAGAAGTAAAATTTATGCCAGTAGTCACAATCCTGTGTGGGAAAAATACCACTAGCTATAGATTATAAAAGGCCACATCCTTATAAAAGGATGCAGACATACTAGGAGAGCCCTTATTAGCCTAGAGAGGAGGAAAGAGATTTAACCAAATATTACCCTGTGGAAAATGCAACAATGAAAATGTGAAGTAGCACAGAGAAGAGAAGAATGAAGAGCCTCAGGGAAATTTGAGAAGATGTCCCAGGTCTAACTACATATCAGAAGGCTTTGGAAGATGAATAGGCTTGGGATTGGTGCAAGGGGTAGATTCAAGGATCCAACAACCCAAAATAATAAATTTTTTCCAAAATATCTTTAATCAGAACGTTATTGTAAGTTAATTGTCCATCACTGTGATGTTAAATCTGGCTCGAAAAAAAATTTTCATTCAACTTCCAAGCAAGAACAATAAAGACTACACGTTTACCAATTTTGGGTTACAACTAGAACAGAAATAGACCCTCCAAGCTTTTAACTCCTACGGTTTTTCCTGTTTGCACCTATTATGGATCACATCTGGATACATCAAAATATATACTCCTTTGGCCTCCATTTTTAAAAAAAATACTTAATAAGTAATGCTTGTCCACAATCCTATTACGGTTATGTAATTTATATACAACTAAATAATTGGCATAGAGGATGCATACCATCTCAGTGATATGCTTCCCTTCAACCTTGGTTCCTCTGAGGTAATGCGCTAATGCACAAAAAGGAAGGACAAAAATATAAGCATTTTATTCAAAGCCCCTTTATAACATTGCACTCTGCATTTTGTCCTGAGCTAACATGTGAATCTCACACAAGTCCGTTGATTTAGCCATCTTTAAATGCAAATTTAGTCATGGATGCCACTGAAACTCGAGTGAAAATTGATCAACAGTGAAAGGAAACACCCAACTACTTAAAACTACAGATTAGGACAGTTGGGATTACAAAAGATGAAGTCATAAACAGAATGCCTGCAGTATAGAAAAGGGGACCCCGTTTTAAAAAATCAGATGCCAATACTTCCACTTTCCTAATACTTGAATTATTCTCCTCCCTTTATTTCACACTCAAAATTCACCTTCTCCACAAAAGACCTCCATGGCTAATCACAAGTTTACCCACTCAATGGTGAGGCTTTTAAGGGCAGGGACCTTGTCTCATTCATTGACAAATCTCCTTCCAAGTTCCCCGGCCTAATTGGGACCATCAAAATCACCCCATTACATGTTGACTGATTAAAGACTATGAATGAAACCACTTTAGACATTGTCCACGTTAAATAACGAAGAAAACACGACAAGGAAAATGGGGGAAATAAGTAGGCTACCACAGGCTGAGTTGATTGTCAAGTCATGAGAATGTCTCCCATTTTACCCTCAGCTGGAGCTTAGCTCCCTACACCTCTGTGTGTGTGTGTGTGTGTGTGTGTGTGCACATGTGCATGTACACACGTGTGTATGTGTGTTTAAAATGACAGGAGGTATCTTTTACCATATACAAAAATGAACTCAATATGGATTAAAGATTTCAATGTGAGACCTCAAACTATAAAAATACAGAAGAAAACCTACGAAATACATTTCTCGACATCAGCCTTGGTAAAGATCAAAGATTTATGGCTACATCTTTAAAAGCAATTGCAACACAAGCAAAATTGACAAGTGGGACCTAATTAAACTAAAGAGCTTTTTCACAGCAAAAGAAACTATCAACAGAGTAGACAACCTACAGAGTGGGAGAAAATATTCTCAAACTATGCCTCCGACAAAGACCTAATATCTGGAATCTATAAGAAACTTGAGCAATTCAACAAGCAAAAAACAAACAACCCCATTAAAAAATGGATGAAGGACATGAACTGACACTTTTCAAAACATGACATAGAAGCGGCCAACAAACACATGAAAAAATGCTCAACATCACTAATTATCAGAGAAATGTAAATCAAAACCACAATGAGATACCATCTCACACCAGTCAGATGGCTATTATTAAAAAGTCAAAAAATAACAGATGCTAGCAAGGCTGCAGAGTAAGTGGAATGCTTATACACTGCTGGTGGGAATCCAAATTAGTTCAGCCACTGTGGCAAGCAGTTCAAAGATTTCTCAAAGAACTTAAAACAGACCATTCAATTCCAGCAATCCCGTTACTTGGTATATACCCAAAGGAATATAAATCGTTTTACTAAAAAGACACACTCACTTGCATATTCATCACAGCACTATTCACAATAGCAAAGACATGGAATCAACCTAGGTGCCCATCAATGGTGGATTTGATAAAATGTGGTATATATCCACCATGAAATACTACATAACCATAAAAAAGAATGAAATCATATCCTTTGCAGCAACATGGATGCAGCTGGAGGCCATCATCCTAAATGAATTAACGCAGGAACAGAAAACCAAATACCGCATGTTCTCACTTATAAGTGAGAATTAAATAAGTGGGAGCTAAACACTGAGTACACATGGACACAAAGATAGGAGCAACAGACACTGGTGTTTGCTGGAGGAGAGAAGAAGGGAAGGGGTGAGGGCTGAGGGACTGCCTATTGGGTGCTGTGCTCACTGCCTAGGTGACAGGATCATTCATACCCCAAACCCCAGCATCATGCAGTGTTCCCATGTGACAGATGTGTACATGTATCCCCTGAATCTAAAATAAAAAAACAAATTGAAATTACTTTTTAAAAAACTCAAAATGAATAAAAGACTTAAGCTTAAGGCCTGAAACGATAAAATTATAAAACTCCCAGAAGAAAACATGAAAAATCTTCTTAACATTGACGTTGGCAGTGAACTTTTGGATGTAATATCAAAGCACAAGCAATAAAAGAAAAAATAAAAAACAAATAGGATTGCATCAAACTAAAAATTTATTCACACCAAAGGAAATAAGCAACAAACTGAAAAGTCAATGTAGGGAATGGAAGAAAATATTTGCAAACCATGTATCTGATATATAAAATACAAAAGGAACAAATAACCTGGTAAAAAAAAAAAAAAAAAAAAAAGGACAATGGGGCTGAACAGATATTGGTCCAAAGAAGATATTCAAGCCACCAACAGGTATATGAAAATGGGCTGTCATCACGGATCATCAGGGAAGTGCAAATCAAAACCACAAGAAGGTATCAGCTCATGCTTTTTGGTGTGGCTATTATTAAAAAGACTAAAGATAAGTGTAGAGAAACAAAGATGTAGAGAAACAAGAAGGCTTGTTGGTGGTATACAAATTATACAGAAACTTTGAGAAAAAAGTATGTATGTTTCTCAAAAATCACAAATAGATCTACCATACGATACGGCAATTCCGCTACTGGGTATATATCCAAAGAAAATTAAATCAGTATGTCAAAGAGATATCTGCATTCCCATGTTCATTACAGCATTATTCACAATTGTCAAAATATGGAAACAATCTAAAGTCCATTGACAGATGAATGGATAAAGAAAATACGATATAGGTATATAGAGATAGAGTGGAATATTATTCAGTCTTAAAAAAGAAAAAAAAATCCTGCTATTTTGCAACAGCATGGATGAACCTGGGAACACTGATAAGTGAAATAAGCCAGACACAGAAAGAAAAATATTGCATGATCTCACTTATATGTGGAATTTAAAATAGCCAAACTCACAGAAGTAGAGAGTACAATGGTAATTTCCAGGGGCTGGAAAGGAGAGGGAAATAGGGAGGTGATGGTCAAAGAGTATAAAGTTTCATTTATGTAAGATAAACAAGCCCTTGAGATCTACTACAATACAGCATAGTGCCTATTTTTAACAGTGTTGTACTGAATACTTGAAATTTGCTAAGCAGGTAGATCTTATGTTTAGTGTCCTTACCACACACAGTAATAATAATAATGATAATAATAATAATAATGTGGATAGAAGAAACTTCAGGAGGAGATTGATGTGTTTATGGCCTTGATGGTGGTTATGGTTTCAAAGACGTATGCTTATCCCCAAACTCATCAAGTGGTATATATTAAATATGTACAGCTTTTTACACGCAAATCATCCCTCATTAAAGTGGTTTACAAAAAACTTACACACAAAACAATTGCTTTGGCTATCCTAATTACTTTGCTTACTCAAATAAATTTCAGAATAAAAAATTAATAAATAAGTAAATGATAGGAGGAAAAAGGAGGAAATTCTGCTTAAGCCTCCAGCCATTTCAACAATCCTCTCAAATGGCCCTGCAGTGCCCCATAGCAAAAGCCCACAGGATTCCATACTAGGTAAGCAGAAGTGGAAGGAAAGAAATGGATCCTAATTGCTGTAGGATGGGGCCTTGGCACCACATTTGGGGGCCACTTGAAAGATGGGCATTTGGAAGAGTAAACTAATATAAGCTCAACATGAGAATCAGCAAAACCACCTGGACAGTCTAGCAGCCCACAAGGATTAACAACACAACGCCATTTCCCTTTGTCTCACACACTTACAGGCAGCCATATTGAACTCAACACATTTAAGATTATTCTTTTTGAATCAAACCTCAAATATCTGTAGAAAAAGAATCACTTTTAATAGTTGTTATTCCCTGCCATTATCATCAGAGTAGGTAATTCACTAAGCAAAATCTCAATCAGTAAGGCAACCAGTATGATAAACACAGAGAAATGAAGGAGCTATGACTTTTGTTCAGCCTCGCAGGTCACACACACTCAGTAGGCCAGGTCACTGAGATTTCAAACACAAGAGGGCAACCAAGTTTTATTCTAATCCTAATGAATGTGATGTGTGTTTCCCGCCCTACAGAACTTCAGTTCCCCCAACTCTAATCTACACTGGCGCCCAGCCCCTCTTTTCTGTTCTATCACCTTGCTTTTTATCTGCCAGTTGTGCCTTCCCCCACAATCATTACAGGCATTTTCCCAGGCTTGCTCATCTCAGAAACAGAACTACAAATCTGTCAAAAGCCCTAGACCGTTAGCAAAAGAGTCCATTCAAAAATGGACACCCCTGGGGACGGTTGCAACGGAAAAACAAACAGGCATTTTTCTAACTTCCTTTTGTAGTTCTACATTCTTTCTTTTTTTTTTTTTTTTTAATTTTTATTTTGTGGGACAGAGTCTTGCTCTGTTACCCAGGGTGAAGTGCAATGGCACTCTGAGCTCATTGCAACCTCTGCCTCCCTGGTTCAAGCGATTCTCATGCCTTAGCCTACTGAGTAGTTGGGATTACAGGCACCCATCACCACACCCTGCTAATTTTTTGTATTTTTAGTAGAGACGGGGTTTCGCCATGTTGGCCAGGATGGTCTTGAACTTGTGACTTCGAGTGATCTGCCCACCTCAGCCTCCCAAAGTGCTGGGATTACAGGCGTAAGCCACGATGCCCAGCCTGTAGTTCTACATTCTTTAATGGAATTAACTTTTAATCTATTTGGCACAAAAAAGATTTGGAGAATGTAGGAAACTTGGATACTAGAAAAACAGAATACTTTGGTGGGGGGAAATGCCTTTAATGAGCTTTCTATAATATACAGACTGATAGACTATTAAATAGCTTAGAAAAGATCCAGTTTTTTACTCTCTCTCTCACTCACACACATACACACACAGACACACATACACACACACACACCATTCCTTGTCAGTGCCAATAGCAGCCATTTAGAAAGCCAACATAACAAAGTGAAAATGTAAGGAAAATCAAATGTTTTAATCCAGCCAATCCCAAAGTATGTCCTGAGCTCATGGCTTCATAAGATGTATCATTTTTTAAACTTCCATGGTCAAATGACTTTGACAACCTCCATATGGGTATTTCACTCCAGGATAATCACAATAAATGTTAGCCTATTGATGTCTCTGTGAAGTCCTGCAGTTGTTGTAGTTGGTTAATGAGCTTAGTTTATTTAACCCTGAGTCTCCCATAAAAATCTCTTTTTCTGTGTAATACCTAGAACACTTCCAGACATGCAGTTTCACCCCATCTGCCTCCTCTTAGCTACCTCAACTACAACATTTTAGTATCAGAACTTGAGATAAAAGGAAAAGTCAGTAATTAGCTTTCTGTTCCACTATGGGTAAGCAAGAAGGAAGGGTTGCAATAATAAATTGAGCCTTGATGAGGAGAAGATCATACATGTGGTTTGAGACCATATAAAAATAGTGCTTGCTGAGTTTCTTACTCCGTGGGTGCTTAATGTTCTCTGTCAGGGACCTGGGGACACAGAGCACACTGGAGAGCCTCCTCCAGCACACACCTGGGCCCTGCTGTGCCCTACCTGAGTAATGAATCCTCAGGGCACAGCCAGGCCACAAGGCTTTTGACCGCCTGGGAGAGAGATGCCACACGCCCAGGGGCCAGCATGGGCCACTTCCAGTCTGTGAAGAGCCACCCGGAGTCACTTGTCTGGAAGACTCTGCCACATCAGCAACTCCACAGGCTTTAGTGACCCTGTCCTTCCACAAAAATCCTCACAGGGCCAGCACGATGGAAAAAGGGAAGGTTAGCCAGGAAAACCACCTCAGAGGCCTCCTGACCTGACCCCTGGTAGGAAAGGGGTTACGTTACCCTCGGTCAGGAAGTGGTATTTTGAGCTCTCCTCTATTTAACTGGGCATAGTTGCCTGGAAAAGTTGTCCTACTCAAAGCGTATTACAGTGATATGCATTTGCAGCACCAAATTCAGGATAGCAGGTAACCCTGGGGCAGAGAAAACAAGAAATGAGAAGAGACAGACGTCCACAGGGGCTCTTGATGGTGTTTGTTAATGGGCTCCTTCCCAAGCCAGATGGCAGTTCATGGTGTTTGTTATCATCTACTCTTGTATGTTTTTGTAAAATATACAATCTAATTTTGAATGTAAAGATGTGTGTACATCACACCCTGGGCCCCCAAGGGAAAAATCTCATAGACACTAAGAGTGAATCAGGACTTCTGTCATGCCATAGGTCATTCCAGGACACTTCAGCCCTACATTCATGAATGTCCGAACAGAGGATGATTTGATGAAAGCCTCTTTCCACTAGAACCTAAAACTGATAGAGTTGACAGCGTTAAGATTAAACTACACCACGAGGCCTGGCTGATACAGCAGTGCTGCATGGAGATGACATTAAGAAATCTCATTCATAACAAAAACATTATGAACTATTTTTAAAAAGAAATCTTGTCTTATTCAGCTAAAAATATGGCATGAGTTTAGGGAATTTTTTTTACCCCAAAACTCTCCCCAAATGTACTGCATCACCACCACCCGTGATGGTCACAGCGCAGAACGGATGGGTTCCTTCCCACCTGCGCCTCCTTTCCACCCGTGCTCCTCTGGAGCTGGGGCTGGAGCAGGCAGGAGGCACGGGGGAGCAGGATTGCAGCCCCTTTACTCTTAGTAGCTACTGTTTATCCACCTAACCCTGTCTGGCCACCGGGGCCTCTGGGGGGCAGGTGCCCCAACTCTCAGCATTAATGCAGTCCTTGAAGGGTTCTGCCAGAGTCTCCTCTCCACTCTAGCTGTGTCCACCTCGACCCCCAGTTCCTCAGCCTCCACCACTCACAATTTGCAGGGGTCCCCTGGCCTCACCAGCAGACTTCTGGTGGGGTGGCAACAGCGCACTCAAGTTCAGCAACCTTCAGAGTCACTGTATGGGTTGATTGAAAATTCATGGAGTTTGTCCTCATAGCTGTCCCCTCTGCACCGTCTCCCATTCCCTTCTCCTCTACTCAGGGAGCACAGAGGTGGGGAAGCAAGTCCAGTGGCTGAGACACTCTCCAGGAAAATGAAATACCAGTCTCCCCTCTAGCAGATGCCCCCAGCTTCACAGATGATCCTTCTAGAATCCCTCCCTTGACTTTGGGGAGGAGAAGCACCCACTGCCTCTCCCTCTGTCCATGAACACTGCCCTCCCCAAAAAGCCGCTGACCTCACACACAAAACCCACACACACCGCTTCTTTCCGTCATCTCCTTACAGTCCCAGGAGTCGGAGGGGAGCAGGGAGCACTGGGGGCATGTTGGTGGCAGGGCCTCTTTTCTAAAGTGACACTTTTCAGTAAGACCTGCAGGGAGGTGGCTGGCCCCCTCCGCCCGCACTTCCTCAAGCTTAGGAAATGAGGAGCTCAGTATCTTTTATCCTCAGCTTCGTTCCCCAGCCCCAGGTGCAGGAAAACAAGGCAGAATCTCACTTGCATATTGTCACACAGAGAAATAGGTGATCTGTGCATTCCTGCCATCCTCTGCTCTTCAGCTAACCTGGTGCTTCCCAAAATGTGTTCCGCGAAACACTGGCGCCACTGAAATCTTACAGGTGATACCTACGAAGAGGGCCCCAGTGGCCAGATACTTTTGGGTAGTTCTGAGTTACAAACATAATTGAGTAGTTGATAGCTAAATAGGTGGTTTTGTTTGTTTGTTTTAACTTCAGGACTTCTCAGAGCCTTTAAGATGTAAATGTGACTTGTGAGTTTCCAAGACAGGGATATGACAGACAGCAGTTCTCAAACTTATTGTTCACAGAACCCCCATAAACATCTCAAGGATCAGATTGCAAGGATCAGACTTGGGAAAGGCAGCTCTTACCCAATCCCATTAATCCCTTCACACCCAGCTTAAGTCCCTCCCCTCGGGGAATCTTCAGGAACCCTTGCACCCAGCCTCCCCATCCCCTCCAGGCCAGGCCACAGTCATGCTCTCCTTTGTGAGGCACATGCTGTGATGGTGCCTCCTACCAGCCTTAGTAACCTCACAGATACAGCTGCACACATCTTCTCACGTGCTTCACTTCTCGCCCGCTGACCCAAAAGCCACTTCTACCTCCTTCTCCCTTGTCATTTCCACTATGGAGGCTAGAAAAACCAAATAGCCACTATCCTAGCCTCCTCCGTAGAAGAGTCCACGGGGGCAGCAGTGCTGACAATGGAATGGACGTGAAAGTCAGCTGGGGGGAACTGGGAAAGGCTAAGCCAACCCCCGTTCTTCCTGCCTCACTAGTAACACAGAAACGTGGGAGAACGGATGAGATGAATGCATTTCATCGTGCTCTGTTCTCCAGTGTGTGGAGGTGGTAGAGAACTTTTCAGTTACTTGCATTAATGAAATGGAGCAAAATATTCTAAGATAGTGAATACTCAGAAAAATGTAGTTTTTCCACATGCATTTTTCTTCTCACATTAGAATGAAAATGTGCATAATATACTTGAAGTTCATGCCAATTGGATTTTTTTTTTTTTTAATTAAAAGATGTGATTCAGAAAAATCTGGGATGTTTCCCCAACTGGCCCCCTGCCATACTCTTCCCTGGAAATCCACCCCATCTGAGGTCTTTCTCAGATTTTTGCAGGTTTTGCTTTATTCTTTTTAAGAATTGTTTTCTTTACAGTAGTAACACATGTTCCCTTTAGAATGTTTTAAAATAGTTAACATCTGGCTGGACACAATGGCTCACACTGGTAATCCCAACATTTTGGGAACATTTGGGAACCCCAGGATTACTTGAGCCCAGGAGTTCAAGACAAGCCTGGACAACATAGTGAGACCCGTCTCAACAACACCAAAAAAAATGTTTTAATTAGCTGGGCATAGTGGCATGTGCCTGTAGTCCCAGCTACATTTATACTGGTCTTTTGTCTATGCATTTATGTGTGTGTGTGTGTGTGTGTATGTGTGTGTGTGTGTATATATATATATGATCTTTTACAAAATCATATTATTGTATACACAGTTGTATACCCTACTTTAATAAAACAAAAGATCATAAATATTTCCAATGTCATCAATTTTTCTTAGAAAATAGATTTCACCAGTTGCACAATATTCTACTATATGAACATTTTTATGATTTACTTAACCATTCTCCTACTGTTTCCAATTGTTTATTTATATAAAATAGGCTACGAACCTCCCTCTACATTTGTCTTTGTCATGATTGCACTCTCTTTTTCTGAGTCCAGCCCAAAAAGGAGCTGAGGAGGTAAAGAAACTGGGAAGCAGAGTTGGGGGACCAAGAGGAGAGGAGGAAATTCAGGCAATGGGGAGGATCCTGGAAGCAAGAAGAGGACAAGTTTCCAGGAGGAGCGAGTGGCCCTCTGTGTCCAAAACTGCCATGGGTCAGTAAGACGAGATCCAAGACCTGACCACTGCATTGAAGAAAGTGGAAGTTGCTGGTGCCCTTGGTAAGGGTACAGAGCCAGACTACAGCAGGTTAATAAAATGTAGGAGAAGACAAATCATCTTTCAAGGAATTTTGTTATAATCGGAGGTAACTGAGGGGAAAGTGAGGTCAAGGGAGGATGTTAGAATAATGGTAAATACAAGAAAATAGAAAGGAGGTAGCTGTCAGCTAAACTGGAATTATTACGTATTATTTCAAATTAACAAAGATGTCAACGGTGCATACATTTAAATTTACCTCACTGAAGCTTCCATGAAACACAGAAAATGTTCCCTGTCTGGACACATTACACACGTGTACTTAATAATAGGTATAGTGAGCATCTTGTCTGCGACAAAAGTCATGGTGAATGGACATAGTACTTATGAAAAAGGACCAAAAGAAAATGGCTATTTGAAACAGTGTTTTTTGTATGTGTTCACCATAAACACAGAGGTGGATGCATGTAGCTCAAGGCAGGACTAACACATGAGTAAATTCACAACTTACGGTTGGTATGACCACTTATTATCAAGTCTGAGTATTTATTACCATTACCAAAAACATTCTGATTTAAGACTACCAATGGCTGAAAATTGAATGTAAATTATTGAATCTGGGCAAGGATGTTTGCCTGTCTCAAGCTCACATGGCACACACAGCTCAGTCAACAAATCCATCAGCTAGTACTTTAGAAGCATAAGAGCTTCTTACACTAGCATAATGAATTATTTTACACCATGTGCCTCAAATCTGGTGCCTGCTCCACAAGAAGTATCTAAAATTAGTATAAGTGACACACAGACTTTTTTAATGGTAAAGTCATGATTTCACATGATATTTCAAATTCAAATAAGTTGATTTATGTGAATGAAAAAATACTAAATAAATAACTGTATAAATAGTATGATACTGTTGCAAAAATTGTGAAAATGGCAGAGTAAAAACTAAAGTTTGGGAAGCTGATGAAATACAACCTCGTTCATCAACCGTTCTTCATCAAGGATACTAGCTGGTGTTTCATCATTAACCTACTTATGTGACAAGAATCCTACTCCCCACCACTCAACCAACTTGATTACCTTAAAATAAGATGAAGTTCCCAAACTATGCCGATGTTTTTAAAAATCATCAAGGAACATTTGTTAAAATACACATTCTTAGACCCTATCTCAGATTCACTGGCAACAAGAAATCTGCACTTTTGACAAATTCCCTGGTGATTTCTAGGACTAAAGAAATCTGGGATATAATGACAGAAAGTACGTCCTTGTAAGTTCCCCTTGAAAGCAGATTTTTAAAATGATAGCTGAGGAGAGAGGAGATTTAGGAAAACACAGGTGGTTTCTCCATGTCTGCCACTTTAAACCTGGTCATTATGAATGAACACTGCTGTTTCCCCAGGGTCTGTAGTACAAGGGTTTTACAAAACTAAAAATAAACAAAACAAATGAGTGTGCTCATAAAACGTCAGTGTAGGCCAGGCGCGGTGGCTCACACCTTAATCCTAGCACTTTGGGAGGCCGAGGTGGGCGGATTACCTGAGGTCAGAAGTTCGAGACCAGCCTGACCAACATGGTGAAACCCCGTCTCTACTAAAAATACAAAAATTAGCTGGGTGTGGTGGCACACATCTGTAATCCCAGCTACTCGGGAGGCTGAGGCAGGAGAATCACTTGAACCTAGGAGGTGGAGGTTGCAATGAGCCAAGATTGTACCATTGCACTCCAGCCTGGGCAACAAGAGTGAAACTCTGTCTCAAAAGTAAGTAAATAAATAAATAAATAAATAAGTAAATAAATAATAAAATGTCAGAGTAATACTCAAATTCAGTACATGCTGAAGAGAATTGTGCACAATACTCTTTCCATTTGTATTTCAGTTCACATCCCAAAAGATGTGAACTAAAAATTGTTCATCTAGATAATGAAATTATTACCATAACTTTTTTATTTATGAGCACCTGTGCCCAAAAGATCTCAAGGTAAATTAGCATTGTACCACCAAATGTTCAAAATGAAATGGAAGTGAAAATTACTGAGAAATAGGGTATCTGATTACATTTCAAAGTGAGACTAAAACCTAGAAATAAAATATTTTGCACATCTCCCAAATTACTTCTAAGTGGCATAATGGAAATAGCTTAAAATTTCAAAATTATTCCAATGTATTTAAATTTTTTGAGTGCTAAGGATTGGGTATGGAAAAGACATTTACTACTTACCAAATACCCATAGGCTCCTCCACATTCCCCAGCCTTCTCGCAGTTGGCAGGGCCATCTGTCATGTACAACCAATGGGGTGTGAGCAGAAGGGACTGTGTCATTTCTGGATCTAAACATTTATGAGCTGGTGTGCAACCTTCCACTCTCTGTTTCTCTTTTGCAGGGATTTTGGTGGCTTCCATGATGAAGACACAAGATGGAAACAGCCAGGATAGCTGAGTGACTGCCTGGAGGATGACTGCTCTTCACAGTTGCCCGGTTGCATCAGATGAGCCTTTGGGGTGTTAAGACGCTGATATTTTAGGATGAATTTGTTGGCAGGGAGCAATAGCTCATGCCTGTAATCCTGGCACTTTGGGAGGCCAAGGCTGGTGGATCACCTGAGGTCAGGAGTTTGAGATCAGCCTGGTCAACATGGTGAAACCTCATCTCTACTAAAAATATAAAAATTAGCCGGGCATGGTAGTGGGCATCTGTAATCCCAGCTACTTGGGAGGCTAAGACAGGAGAATTGCTTGAACACAGGAGGCAGAGGTTGCAGTGAGCTGAGACTGTGCCACTGCACTCTCACCTGGAAGATAGAGCAAAACTCCATCTCCAAAAAAAAAAAAAAGAATCTGTTGTCACAGCACAACCTAAGCAATCCTAATACACTTGTCAATCACGTGACTTCGCTGGTTTCCAACTCAGAAGTCTCTCCGGAGCAGAGGGAATTACTTCAATGGCTCTACGCAGACAATATCCACCCATGTAGAGACCAAACTTGACACAGAAAATCAAATCAAGAAACGAACCATTTCAAATTCCATGATAGAAGATAACAGGCCAAAGATTTACCCAGTTTAATTTAGCACCTTCCATAAAATCTCTATCATTCTGCCAAAGGAAAGAGTGCACAGTCAACAAGTAGTTCATGTGCTCCCCTACACTTCTCAGCCACTGGCTACCTGGGGCTATTGAAATTAATTTAAAGTAAATAAAATGATACTTCCTCAGTCACTCTGGCTGTATTCAAAAGACAAGTGTGACTGGTGTGGTGGTGGGCACCTGTAATCCCAGCTACTTGGGAGGCTGAGACAGGAGAATCGCTTGAACCCAGGAGGGTTCAAGAGACAAGTGTGACTGGTGACTACCATCTGGAACAGGGCAAAATATTTCCATCATCATGAAAATTTCTGCTGAACAGCTCTAGCTTAGAATACCCTTTCAATATCTACCCTCAAAGCCACCACCCCCTTTAAAAAAAAAAAAAAGAAAGAAACATATAATCAAATAAAAAACAGTGTATTTTCCACTCAAAAGAACTCTTAGACAAGACCTTCCAGCCTCTTTCCCAACTAATATTATCATTAATATTAATGCGATAAAACTGAGTAAAGCAACACTGAGAGAAATATCTACTAGATAAAGAAAGGCTTTACCGTAAGATTTACCATACGATAATAGCTCTTCAGGCTTTCGAGATGAGGCATGATTGCAAAATGATTATGTAACCTCTAACGTGGCGATATCCTTGTATTGGGTCTTTGGGTTTTGTCACTAAGATGCAAAAATCTTCCTGAAACAGGAAAAGCTGGTGAAGCTGATGATCATAACTGTTGTTGACACTGACTGACCAGGGCACCCAGTCAAACCCAACTGAGAAAACGGCATGGGAGTGTCTATGTAAACAAATATTCTGGGTGCAGTACCGTCCAAAATGATACTAGGATACACCTGACAGTGAGATGTTTTCCCCCTGAGGGCAGATCAGCTGCAATCTCACCACACTGACAAGAAGATGAAAATTCCAACTGGGCCAGTGCTTTCAAACGGAGGAGCTGTGAAGCAGAGGCTGTAGAAAAAAGAGCTCCATATGAACAGGACAGCTGATGAGGGGGCCTCATCAGCTGTCTGACTCTTGACTGAAAACATCTAACTTAATGAGTAAAAATGATGATGAAAAGTATTTTCTGAAACGTGCGGGACCCAGAAACGAAATGTATTAGTATGCCATCACTTTCCACTCCTGCCTACCTGTGTAGTGCATTTATGATGCTCAAGCACCCCAGTTGACTTGTAAAATTATCCTACAATACAAAAAAAAAAAAAATCATCCTACAATGAGATACCAGTTTGCACCATTTTGTCTAAAACCCAGCATGCTGACGCCACCAAATTCTGGTGAGGATCTGGAGCAGCAGGATCTTCATTCACTGTTGGTGGGAATGTAAAATGGTTTGGCAGTTTCTTACAAGCTAAAAATTGTCTTACCATATGATCCAGCGATGAATTAAAATGTATGTCCACATAAGGTTTTTAAACCTACACATGAATGTTTATAGAAACTTTATTCATAATTGTCAAAACTTGGAAGCAATGAAGCTGTCCTTTAAAAGGTGAACAGCTACACAAACTGTGGTACATCCAGACAATGGAATATTGTTCAGCAATAAAAAGAAATGAGTTATCAAGCCACAAGAAGACCTGAAGGAACCTTGAATGTATGTTGCTAAATAAAAGAAGCCAGTCTGAAAAGACTAGCTTTTGATTCTAGCAATATATTATAGAAAAATATGGTGACAGTAAAGAGATCAGTGGCTTCCAGGGGTCAGTGGAGAAGAAGGGAGGGATGAATAGGTAGAGCACAAAGAATTTTTAGGGCAGAGAAACCATTCTGTATAATCCTGTAATTGTGGATACAGGACCTTATGCATTTGTCAAAGCCCATAGAAATGTGCATCGCCAAGAGTGAACCCTCATGTAAGCTATAAACTTCTTTAGTTAATAATCATATATTTACAATAGTTTATCAATTATAACAAACATATTACACCAATGCAAGATGGTAGTAATAGGAGAGAGGGTAGATGGGAACCCTCTGTACTCTCCGTGTACCCATGTACCTAATTTTTCTATATACCTAAAACTGCTCTTAAAAACATGGTATTAATTTTTTTTAATCATCTTGAATGTCCATTTCCTACTCTAACATATTTCAGGGCTATAAGCCTGCATAGAGTGCACAGGCACGTACACACACACACACACACACACACACACACACACAGTCAATATTGAGGAGTGGCCACACTTTGAGAACCATCAGTCTATAGGCTTATTAAAGGTAAAGCTCCTCTATCTCTTATAGAGCTTTATCTTCTCTTCATCTCTAGCACTCCAGTCTAGACACCAGGGAAGCCCAATGCATATCTGTTGAATAACAGATTCAATTAATTAGTCAATGCAGTTGGCCAAAAAATGTTGCCGAATTAATACATCCTGTGGACTCTAACAAGATGCAAATATCTAGAGACAGCAAAATATGAGTTTGGAGGAGAGGAAAGGAGTGGAGAATAGGGGTTAGCTTCTCTGCAGCACTTTCTAACTTACAGTTTAATGCTTTATATAATCATCTGCCAGTTAATTGTTAGGCACACTCTTGGGAGACATAACAAAGAAAGAAAGAATTAACTGAAATTCCCTGCCTAGAAGGACTGGCTCTACTTTAAAAATTAATTTGCATAATATATGTGAAATACATTATGTCCAAATCAAAGTTGCCAAAAACAAAGAAATTTAGTTATTCTGATGTTTATCAATGTTTAAAGTCAATAAACAATTATTTCCTATAATTGCTTTTCTATAGGTCCTATATGTTACAACTAGAGATTTTTCTTTGAAAAATCCTACTTAAAAACTACCCTTCTTTCTGTAGTCCCAGCTACTCTACTCGGGAGGCTGAGGCAGGAGAACGGCGTTAGCCCAGGAGGTGGAGCTTGCAGTGAGCCGAGATCGCACCACTGCACTCCAGCCTGGGTGACAGAGTGAGACTCTGTCTCAAAAAAGAAAAAGAAAAAGAAAAAACAAACAAACAAAAAACTACACTTCTTTGCACATAGCAGGAATCAGTAAGTATCTGTTGAAAGGAGGAAAGATAAATGTCAAGAAGACAGGGCAAGACTGCTTATATACATATAAGGTACCCCATTAATTTTTCAGAGAGCAGACTGCATCCTGAAATTTTTATAAACATGGAGTGTTCTTTCACGAGAGCTAGCACTATAATACATTCAGGCTACAGAGCTGAGCGACAAAGCCAGGGATATAACTTGCAATTTCTTACAGATATAATTACCTACATTTTTCCCACAGAAAAATGATACAAATGTGTTGATAATTACATTATACAAAACTATGCATTTTAAACTGAGCCAGAACATTAGAATATTATAGTGAATACACACCACGAAAACCCGTATTTGCTGCCTCTAGGTAACAAGATGATTGGTATGTAACAAGCGGCAAGGCAACCACATCTCCTGTTCGTTCTTGAGAGGAATTTCTTATTGCTACCAGGGCCTCATTTTCATCCCTGCAGCCAGTGCTCACATGAAGAGATGCATCTGATGAAGTGACTCCATGCATTTGAGTAGAGAGGGAAAAGGAAAGCCATCTCTACGTTTAATATCCTTTTTTCTCTGTAATGCATTTACCTCCTCCTTTCCACTGCAACTCTAAATGAAGTACAATTTAAGTTAAGCACCAAAATTTGTTACTTATGGAAGCAACTCCTTTCAAATGCATGAATTATTAACTTGTTTTATTTATCTATTTATGTGTCTTGTTCTGGAACAAATGTGATACAGAAAACATTAACTGTTTTTAAGTAGGGACCTGGGGTGGATCACAAGACTGGGCAGTGCCAATTACGGAGAACATGCAAATACCTAAGTATGGGCCACTTCGAATTCAGTTCCAAAGGGCAATTACATCCTAGTTAATAAATATGCACTGGTCCCCGCTGTGTACTGGGCACCGTGCTAGGAGCTAGGGACACAGTGGTGAGTACAACACAGAAGGTTCCTGCCTTTTTGATGGAGGGTACCTCCTAAAGGCATGCTCCCAGCACCAGAAGAAGGTGACATGCCAGGTGCCTGCTAAATCTAAAATTTAGTTTGTAGAAGAGATGTTCTGAGACTTAATATCTGCCTCTAAATATCTGAATCACCATATTTTATAAAAAGAAAAGAGTTATTTGGTACAGCTATAGGCCATAAATGGGTACACTGGGCGAAAGGCAGAAGGAAACCAACATGGGCCCAATAGAAGAAAGAATGTTTTAATAAATAGGCCTACTAAAGAATGGAAGAGGTCATATGAGGTGTTCCAGAAGAGGTGGGCAGACACATCAGGATGGTACCAGGAAGCTGGCTGTGAGGGGGAGAAGCAGAGGCAAAGGGCAGCAGAGGTTACCTCCAACTTCATGATTCAGGGGACTCCAAATCGAACCACAGAAATGTCTTGAAAATCTCAGACCTCACAATTTTAGCTTTAATGGGAAGCTTTAATGATCATATAATGATATAAAAGGCCATCATTCCCTTTGTCCTCTGCCATTCAGAGTCAGACAGAAACACTAAACACTGATTCCTGATGGCTATGCTGGGTTCCAGTGCACCATGTGGCTTCAAAATGCCATTTGCCTCTCTGGAAAAGGAGAAACTGGGGTTCTGGAAACCAAAGCACACGGTAGTAATTACTATGAGGGCAAAGATAGGCCCCCATGAGTGATTTGCTTTGGTAATTACTACAGTGCAATTCTCAGTAGTACTGCTAATGCTACTGATATTGACTGCAAAAGACTATCGGAAAGGGCAGATTTTCTAAAATGGCCCCTTAATGACGTCCTGCCCTAACCCCCAAAACCTATCAACATGATGAAAGAACCTATCCTATGATTGTGCTGTGTTGCATGGCACAGTTACTATGCTATGTTATATGGCACAATTGGCCATCAGATAGGGAAATTATCTGCATTATCCTGGTGGATCATACACCCTATAGCCCTTAAAAGCAGAGAGCTTTCTCCAGCTGATGACAGAAGATAATTCAGAGAGATTCAAAGCACAAGAAGGATTTCATGCATCGCTGCTGGCTTGATGTTAGAGAGGGGCACGTGATAAGGACTGTGGTGACCTCTAGAAGCTGACAACCAGTAAGAAAACGGAGACGTCAGTTCTACAACTGCAAAGAACTGAATTCTACCACCAACCTGAACAAACTTGGAAACAGATTCTGCCTCCCAGCTTCCAGTGAAAAGCCCAGCTCTGCGGACACCTTGAGAGCAGCTTTGTGATACCCTGAGTATAGAACCCAGCCTGCCCAGACTCCTGGTCTACAGAGCTATCTAAATGGGTGTTGGTTTAAGCCACTGAGTGTGTGGTCATTTCTCACACAGCAATAGATAACCAAGGCAAAATCCAAAGGGTGATCATGAAGCACTGTAAATTAGACACAGGATCGGAAGGGCCAACACTCCAGGGCCACATCTCCACCAGCCAAGTGGGCCAGATGAGTTCAGATTCAGAGAAGCCTGAGAAGCAACGCCACGGTTGAAATTGTGGACAGAAAAGGCTCAGCTCATTCAGGCAAGAAGGAAAAGGGAAGCTACAGCTTGAGGAGGTCCTGTGTGATTAACACTAGCTGGAACTCTCCTGCAACTCAGGGGAACCAGCTGCTTTGTAACTGGTGACAAGGGTGGGAGTGGGGAGGTGGTAAGAGAAGAGAATACACTCCACATCCTGCTGGAGTTTGGGGTGTGCACTGAGCGCTGCTGATGCCAGATGCTACATGGCCTTGGGGTTTGTGCTGCTCTGTGGTGATGGCCCTTGGAAAGGAAGACGGGCCAGCCCTTGCCAGCTCCCCCTTCAAGGCCAGGCCATTGCTTATCATCTCCTGAGCTTGACTTTCACACAAACGGAAAGCACCACCAATGACTACAGACATTCAAGCGGTCTTGGGCTCCCTAAAACTTCTCACTACCCAAGGGCACAGTTTTCACCTCCTAATGTGTCTCCCTGTGTTTGCTCTTCTCTCCCTAGGGCCTATTCTCAACACAGCAAGTGAGTGATCCTCTTTAAAAGCACACAACAGACCATGCCATTCTCCACCAAAACCTTCCAATGGCTTCCAAAGCTCTTCAAGTGACCTATAAGACCCTCAGGTTGTCTGCCACCCCCTCTCTTGGCTTCTTTCCCAGTCCTCTCTTCCTCCCTCACGTCCTTCACACTCGCCAAGCTCCCTACCGCCTTAAGACCTTTACATCTGTTCTCTTTCTGAAATGTTCTTCTCCCAGGTATTCATTTGACTTCCCCCCCACCCCACCACTTCTTTCAGGCCTCTCCTCAAATATCACCTTATCAGAGACATGTTCCCTGACCACTCTGTAAAGAACAGTACTTCTTCCCTACCTCTTCATCCTCTAATCCCCCTTACTCAACTTTATTTTTATACATAGAACTCATCACACCATCTGTCATAATTTTATTGGTATGAGTGTCTGCTTATTGTCAGCCCCTCCCTACTAGGATATAAGCTCCGTGCATCTGTTGTTTACATCTGTATTTCAACATCCTCTCATGGTACCTTGCATGGTAAATATTGATAAATGAATGAATTAATTACAGGAAATCTTCTGGGAGATGTTGGGTCCTCAGATTGGGTCAACTAACATCAAACAACACGCAACACTGGGTTCGAGGTCCCAAAATAGTGAGGTGTCAGAGTTGCTACTTTCTTGATTCATTCTTATGGCAAAAAAATTATCATGCATTTACTCTGTGCCATGTGTCTATGCCTGTCATGAGATTTTCTTCCACAAAGCAGGAGAGTCCCCCTCCTACAATAATGCATCAGGTAAAACACCAAGGGGTGTTTTACAATGATTCACATAAAAGCAATGGAACAGTCTAGAAATATCCACTTTACTGTGAAATCTCGTAAAATACAATATAAATCTGCAAACAGGTGAGAGAGCTCAGAACTATTACTCAAAAGGCTGACTTTTCTCTCTCTCTTATTTTTTCCAGCCTACTAATTTTCTGTATTTATCTACTTGAAAGTGCTCAAGAAGGACACTGAAGGCTATATAAGACATTATCCCGGTTGGCAAGTCCTCTAAGATCAGCCAAGTACCGAGGCCACCAGATTGGCAGCTGGGGCTGTTTTGTTTACTAAGAGGAGTACTTACAGATGGGGGTGCTAAGTAGAGAGACGACAGGACAGGTGCCCTGAGAGAGCCTGGAGGAACGGGAGAGCCACCAAGGTCCTCCTAACAAGGTGATCAGATTTCCACCTCCTGACTCTGCAGCTGCAAAGTGCACCTGGCCTGCAGGTTCAGCACAAGAACTATGTTTCCATAAAGGTCAGCTTCAAAATCATCAAAAAGTGACCTGCTCATGGTGCTGCCTGAGCACTTCATGAAGAACATTCAGAAACACAATTTTCCCTTCAATAGGTAGATTCCATCTGAGCTGCCTAAATAATTAAGTTCCCTCCTAGGATGAGGGAAGAAAGTGTTGTGGCCTTAGCACAACTGTCCTGCATTGCATGTTTACAGATTTGGAGAAGGAAGGTGCTCCATGATCCCAGAGATTATGGCTGCAGAAGAACTCTTGAGAATCCAGAGGCCCCTCAACCTAGGAGCTTCATTCTGAAAGAGACAGACAAGCATCTGCTAGAGGAATGCAAAAGGGAAGATGGAGTCCCCCAACAAGGACTTGTGCAAACTGCACTAGCTCCCCATGAACACCCACCCTGCAGCTGATTAGCCGCACTGGTCAGCTCTGAACTCGTGAACTGCAGCAGGAAGAGTCGATAACTTCATCCCTGGATGAGTCGGTTGTTCTCACACATTTGCAGTTATTTTTCAAAAATTCCTGTACATTTAAGAGTTTATTAACTTTTTAAAAAAGTTAAAGCTAGCAAAGTAGTTTGTAATAGCCAAAACTAGAAGCAACCTAAATGTCTATCAGCATAATGTTTTAAAGAAACTAAATAATGGAATACGGTCATGTGTCATTTATCAAGGGGGTTACATTCTGAGAAATATGTTGTTAGGCAATTTCGTTGTACAAACCTAGCTGGTACAGCCTACTACTCACCTAGGCTATGTGGGAGAGCCTATTGCTCCTAGGCTACAGATCTGTATAGCACAGGACTGTACTGAATACCGTAGGCAATTGTAACACAATGGGAAGCATTTGTGCATCTAAACATTGAAAAGGTACAGTAAAAATGGACTTAAAATGGCTCCCCTATCTAGGGCACTTACCATGAATGGAGCTTGCAGGACTGGAAGTTGCTCTGGGTGAGTGCGCAGTGACTGGGTGTGAAGCCTAGGGCATTACTACACACCACTATAGACTTTAGAAACACTTTACACTTAGGCCACACTCAACTAATTTTTTTAATTTTCTTTCTTCAACAGTAAATTAACCTTAGCTGACTGTAACATTTTTACTTTATAAGCTTTTAAATTTTTTAACTTTTTGACTTTTGTAATAATACTTAAAACAAAAACACATTGTACAGCTGCACAAAATATTTTCTTAATATCCTTATTCTATAAACTTTGTACTATTTTTATATTTTTTAACTTTTTTAACTTTTTTATTAAAATCTAAGACACAGATACATTAGCCTGGGCCTACACAGGGTCAAGATTATCAGTATCACTAGTCTTCCACCCCCATATTTTATCCCACTGAAAGGCTTTCAGAGGCAATAACATACATGAAGCTGTCATCTCCTATGATAACAATATATCAACCAGGCGCGGTGGCTCATGCCTGTAATCCTAGCACTTTGGGAGGCCAAGGCAGGTGGATCTCTTGACATCAGGAGTTCGAGTTCAGCCTGGCCAACTTGGTGAAATCTCATCTCTACTAAAAATACAAAAATTAACTGGGTGTGGTGGCGCATGCCTGTAATCCCAGCTACTCAGGAGGCTGAGACAGGAGAATCGCTTGAACCTGGGAGACGGAGGTTTCAGTGAGCCAAGATCACACCACTGCACTCCAGCCTGAGCAGCACAGCAAGACTCCGTCTCAAAAATAAATAAATAAATAAATATATATATATATATATCTTCTGGAATATGTCCTGAAGGACATCCCAGGGGCTGTTTTACAGTTAACATTTTGTATGTAAGTAGAAGGAGTACACTCCAAAATAACAATAAAAAGTATAGTATATTATAGTATATGTATTTATATTAAATACATAAACCAGTAACATAGTCATTTATTATCATTATCAAGTACTATGTACTGTACATAATTGTATGTGCTATATTTTGTATGACTGGCAGTGCAATAGATTTCACACCACGTAAAACACTGAGCTACAATGTTACAGCATCCTATATGCAGCCTGGTGCCTGACTGCATTTATAGAATCTACTCCCATACATCAGTGAGAATTAAAGAATTACAACTATAAGCAACAAGGATGAATCTCACCAATATAATGCTGAGCACAAGAAGCCAAATGTAAGAAGACAAAAGGGTATATACTGCCCAATCCCTTTTACGTAAAATTACATGAAGTTCAACAACAGGAAGCACTAACCTATGATGTCAGAAGCCAAGACAGTGGTTACTCTCAGGAAGTGGTGTCTGTGAGGAGGCAAAACAGGGGCTGCCAGGGTGCTAGCCATGCTATGTTTCTGGATCTAGCTGCTGTCATCAAGAATATGCACTTTATGAAAACATCATGCCACACGCACACTTATAACTTTGCATACTTTACTGTATGCACATCCTACTTCAACTGTTTAGAAAAAAAGTAGTTCATGGATTATTCTCTTGACTATTGTTAACAAACGGTTTGTGAGTGCACACTGGTCTACAAACTCCCATAGAATTGGCCCCAATCATCTCTCCAACCTTGTCTCCTTCTACGCTGCTTGTTTAATGCTTGACTCTCTTCCTGTTCTTAAGCCAGCCACAAAGCCAGCTCAGGGCCTTTGCACTGGCTGTCTCTTCGGCTTGGAAAGCTCTCCCTGCCCCCACCCCAGCAGACACCACAGTGCCGGTTTCTCACTTCCCTTGCAATTTTATTCTAATGCAGGGAATGACAAACTGCAGCACATGTCCAATCCCAGCCTTCACCTATTTCTGTAAATCAAGTTTTACAGGCACACAGCCACACTTGTTCCTTTATGCACTGTCTACAGCTGCTTTTGCACTACATGAGTTGTTAAGTAGCTTGCTGGCCAAGTCTAAAATGTGTAGTATCTGGTCTGTTACAGAAAAAGCTTGCCACACAAAAATAAATGTCCTGTTCCCGGGAGGTCTTCCTAGACCACCTCATTTAAAACTGGACTCATCCCCACTGCTTTTCCTTTCCCCCTCCCCTCCGTGCCTCCTCCCCAACTTTTATTCAAAGTATTTACCAACAACACATATACTTAATATTTTACTTATTGTTTTGCCTCCCTTCAGGAGAATGTAAGCTCCATGAGGACCAGAATTTCTGTGTGTTTTGTTCCCTAGCTGTATCCCTAGCACCTCAAGCAGAGCCTAACAAGGTACTCAGTCACTTATGTGTTGAATTGATGAGCACACCAAACTCAGATGTTATACCAGGTGCTACACTGACCTATTTTACAATCTTTAGCTCATTTACATTCTTTGCCTCATCTAGAAGACTTTTTCAATATGGGTTAGGTTTAAATTCAAACGAGATCTTTGGCAGGCTCAATTTCTTTCAAAAGTTCAAAAGCAGCAGTAGCCATAGCCAAAAAGATGCAATATTAGCAAAAAGGGGAGGAAAGAGAAGGGGTATCATTATTAGGTTTGTCTACTTTAAACTGAAATAAATCGCAAAGCTGAATAGCTGCTGTCAGTAAGAAACCACTCCCCAGGAGCAGCTCGTTTGATTGTTTGGTCCTGTGGTCCTTATCCTGGGAAAAAGCAGGGAGCTGACGGCAACAGAAATAATTGGATTCCTGGCACACTTCCAGAGTTATTTTCCAGTCCTCAGTAAGTCTTCACTTTCTCCCACAACAAAACAGTTCCAAGGATGGGATCTCTTGGCATTGCTTCTTACTACTGCATGTGAATCTACAATTATATCGATATAGAATTTAATTAAAACACACACACAGAGAGAGAGAGAGACAGAGAGACAGATCCAAAGATTGGGCTCTATTCATTCTTTGAGAGCCTAGAAAAGGTGGAAAACACACATTGTCTGTGTGATGGGCTTGGTGTACAGTGTCTTAAACAAAAACTCGTGACCTTAGAAACTTTCGTGACTTAGGTTGTAAATACAACAGAGGATGACATCTGTAACTTACTTTTGAAAGCAATTTGCTTTAAATCTTCATTTTTTGTACAGATTGCGTAATAATTAAATATGACTGCTGGAAAGCAGGAAGCCAACCTTGAAGGTGTGAAGTTCAGGGCAGTGGTTGGGTCACAGTGTCCCCTAGCCCCACAGATGAAAGAGGTTTGAGTATGAAGGATGCCCCATAGTTTCCAGGCAACCTGGGAAGAGGAGGGCTCCAGAGAGAGTCTTCTCACCACTTCAAATGTTAATCCCCAAAAGACCTCCCAGCTACTTAAGGAAAAGATGTACAGTCAAGATGCAGATGGAAGTTATCAGGGAAAACCAAATCCAAACCACAATGCCAATCCACTTTAACATTTCAAACCCATTAGAATGACTACACTCAAAAAGTCAGATAATAACCAGTATTACTGATGGAGATGTGGAGACGTCAGGATCCCTATGCATGGCTGGCAGGTAAGGTAACACAGTGCAGCTGCTTTGGAAAGCAGTCTGGCAGTTCCTTGAGAGGTTAAACATAGAGTTACCACATGCCCCAGCAATTCCACTTCTAGGTAAATGAAAGCATATGTCCACACACAAAAATAAAACCCATACATAAATACTCATAACAGCACTATTCCTAGCAGTCAAAAAGTAGAAACAACTCAAATGTCCATCAACCAATAAACTGTGGTACGTCCATACAATGAAATAGTATTTGGCAATAAAAAGAAAGGAAGTACTGATAAACACTAAACGTGAGTGAACCTTAAAAACCCTGTGCTAAATGGAAGAAGCCAGTCACAAAGACCACATACTGTATGATTCCATTTCCATGAAATCTACAGTAACATAAGGTAAATTTCCCCAAAGACTGGGGGAAATGCAGAGCGTGGGGGGAGTGACACTTAAGACCCATATGGGTTTCCTTCTGGAAGGATGAAATGTCCTAAAATTGACTGTGTTGATGGATACACAATTCTGTGAATATACTAACCACTGTGGAATTATACACTTCAGGTGAATTGTATGTTATATGTATTAGATCCCAACAAAGCTGTTCAAAAAAGACATGTGGGAGGATCCCACTCACAGACTCCCAACAGCACCAACCTTTCTTAACAACAGGCACTTGGTCCCTTTTAGAAGTTTTTCCCTGGCCAGGGCTAACTCATTAATCTATGCCTGGTGGATGTTACCAGGTTCTCCTTCCCTATTTAGTGACTTACTTAGGAAATGACTAATAAACAGAACTTGGGTCATTTTACAAAATATAACGCACTATATACACTCACAATCATAGGTTCTGTTGATTTCTCCAGTAGCCTAACAGCCAGAGAGACAGCGGTGAAGCTCAGAGAGGGCCCAGAGAAGGAGCGAGGCTGAGAAGGGAGTTAGCTAAGCCCAGGATGCTTGTTAGGCCTCTCCTTTCTTTCTACTTAAGCCCTCCTGGTAGGAAAATGGATCAAACGGAGTGCTCTCTGGGTAGCCAGAGTGTTGAAAATGGCTCTCAGGTATTTTGCAAAATATGATACCATAAAAATAAAAATACTCAAAAGCACCAAGGTACCATTTGGAGAGCCAGGAAAGAGCGCCAAGAAGGTGAAATATCTGGCTGATGGCTTCAGGGATTTTTTTCTCCCCAGTTCATTAACAGAAAATAAATAAATAAATAAATAAATAAATAAATAAATAAATAAGTAGCTGCTATACCTCTTGGCTTGCATTTCAGCACAGTTTTCTGTTAGAATTCAATGCAAGGAAGCACGTCTACCACAACACCTAAATAATTCACAACCGCTCAAAATACCAGGGACCCATGTCAGGGATGAACCCGCTCCCAGGACCATGTTGACGGGGTTGCGGGGGTGTCTCCAGCTAAAATCCTAGGAACAGGTGGTGCCTAGTCTGCTCCCAACGGCCCAGCACTCACCTGGAAGGCAGAAACCTGCTTCTTTTGCAGGTTTTGCAGGTTTCTGAAGTGACTGCTTAGATTGACATCTCTAGAAATTACACCTTAATATGTTAAACTTCAAGATCTTGGACAGACCCAGGTTCAAATCTCAGTCTACCGCTTACTGGCTGTGTGACTGGAGACAGGGTACCCAACAGCTCTGGGGCTCATTTTCCACACCTGTAAAATAGGGACATCAATTCCCACTTCCTAGGACTGCTTTTGAGGATTAAATGAGATGAAAGGTGTTTAGCACAGGGGTTGGCACATACTAAGTGCTCAACTGATTGCTGCCATTATTATTATTTGGTAAAGTGTGCTCATTTGTTTATTCTTTCAGCTAACCAATATTTTTATTAAGCCCCACAGTGTTCCAGGCACTGGGGATGTTCTAGACACTGGGGTACAGGAACATCCCTGCCTTCGTGGAGCTGCCAGTCTATAGGGACAACAGAAAACAAACAGGCACACAAGGAATGAACAAGTTAATAAACAACCATAAAAAGCAGCAGACGGGGCCAGGGGTGGTGGCTCACACCTGTGATCCCAGCACTTCGGGAGGCCGAGGCAGGCACATCACGAGGTCAGGAGATCAAGACCATCCTGGCTAACATGGTGAAACCCCGTCTCTACTAAAAATACAAAAAATTAGCCAGACGTGGTGGCAGGCGCCTGTAGTCCCAGTTACGCAGGAGGCTGAGGCAGGAGAATGGTGTGAACCCGGGAGGTAGTGAGCCGAGATCGTGCCACTGCACTCCAGCCTGGGCAACAGAGCGAGACTCCGTCTCAAAAAAAGAAAAAAAAAAATTTTTAAAAAGTGACAGACAGTAATGTGATGGAGAGTGGCTGGGAGTATCACTTTAGAGAGAAGACTCACATAGTGTGTGTCTTGGGGCATTAAAACTTTGTTGGTTTAGCAATTGGTTACTGGCTGATCCATTCACTGATCACAGAACCTTTCTAAACCCATCTGCAGAAATGACAGTAGGGACTACTGTGGCAGCATATACCCCCAACATCCTCAGCCGCGTGTCATGCTCACGTACTACCTGAGCAAACAAATCTCCAGCCGTTCCCTTCTGCTCACCTCTTCTTGAAGGCCAGCACTCCCTTCCCCTTATCCCTACTCTCTGGAGTCCCCTGGGATCTGAGAAAGTCACTATTTCTTGGGAGAAATCTCACACTTCAGGTGTCTTTCAGAATCTTGGACTGTTCTTCACGTATCACTGAGACAGTGGAATTTTAAACAGGCCCCTTGGGAGGAAAGGTCCTCTTTGAAGACATCCTAAGTCTGCAAGACATGGAAGTGAGCAGAGAAAGGGGAGCACATAGAAGGTTCTTCATGGATTCCCATCACACTGCAAAGCAGGGAAATAAAATGACACAATGAAAGAAGCAGTAAAGACACGCCCCCAAAACCAGGAGTGACTATCAACCATCTGTCACAAATGCAAGCCCTCCAGAGAGAATAAGGGTGCTTAGAGAAACATAGAGAAACATAAATATCAAGTGGCTCTGACATTCATAGAGGCATTCAGAACCTGAGACAAAAACCCAACAGATCTTACCTCTAGATCTGGAAGTGTGAGCCAACCTAGCCCTACAAAGCATTTCTCCAGGTCATTTGGCCACACAAAACTACACCTCAATGGAGTTAGTATTACTTGCTACTAACTGATGGCCAATATTGTTTTCTGCAAAGAAAAAGGAAATTCTGGAAGGTTGCACCCAAAATAACTGCAGAGAGTACTAACCTCTGAGGAGCACATCTAGGATCAGATGTAGGAAGATGATTTACTTTTCACTGGGTAACCTTTTCTATTATTTGACTTTTATTACAGATTTTATAATTATTATCAAAGAGAAGAGATTTTATCCTCAAAATAAATGAAAGAGAGAAACTGCTGATTGAGAGGTATGGTCAACTTATCAATAATTACAAGTTTGAAGAGTTAACTTCCTTTTGCTTAATTATTATACATCCTTTATTTCTTGATACAAAGAGAAAACATCACAACATTAACCAAAGTCATATAATAATGCCTTATCATGAAGTAGAAAGAAATATGAAAATGGGATTCCCAGGCAAGATGGCCAAATATGAACAACTCCAGTTTGCAGCTCCCAGCGAGACCAACACAGAAAGTGGGTGATTTCTGCATTTCTAACTGAGGTGCCCAGTTCATCTCATTGGAACTGGTTAGACAGTGAGTGCAGCCTGCGGAAGGTGAGCAGAGGCAGGGTGGGGCGTCGCCTCACCCAGGAAGCACAAGGGGTCAGGGAACTCCCTCCCCTAGCCAAGGGAAGCCCTGAGGGACTGTGCCTTGGGGAATGGTGCATTCCAGCCCAGATGCTATGCTTTTCCCATGGTCTTCACAACCCGCAGACCAGGAAATACCCTCGAGTACCTACACTACAAAGGCCCTGGGTTTTAAGCACAAAACTGGGCAGCCATTTGGGCAGACACCAAGCTAGCTGCAGTTTTTTTTTCATACTCCAGTGGTGCCTGGAACACCAGCAAGAAAGAACCATTCACTCCCCTGGAAAGGGGGCTGAAGCCAGGGAGCCAACTGGTCTTGCTCAGCAGATCCCAACCCCACGGAGCCCAGCAAGCTAAGATCCACTGGCTTGAAATTTCTCACTGCCAGCACAGCAGTCTGAAGTTGACCTGGAATGCTTAAGCTTGGTGAGGGGAGGGGTGTCCACCATTACTGAGGCTTGATTAGGCGGTTTTCCCCTCACAGTGCAAACAAAGCCACTGGGAAGTTTGAACTAGGCAGAGCCCACCAAAGCTCAGCAAAGCTGCTGTAGCCCAACTGCCTCTCTAGATTCCTCCTCTCTGGGCAGGGCATCTCTGAAAAAAAAAAAGGCAGCAGCTCCAGTCAGAGGTTTATATCTAAAACTCCCATCTCCCCTGGACAGAGCACCTTGGAGAAGGGGCAGTTGTGGGCGCAGCTTTAGCAGACTTAAATGTTCCAGCCTGCCAGCTCTGAAGAGAGCAGTGGATCTCCCAGCACAATGCTCAAGCTCTGCTAAGGGACAGACTGCCTCCTCAAGTGGGTCCCTGAACCCCATGCCTACTGATGGGGAGACACCTCCCAGCAAGGGTTGACAGACACCCCATACTGGAGAGCTCCACCTGGCATCTGGCAGATGCCCCTCTAAGATGAAGCTTCCAGAGGAAGGAGCAAGCAGCAATCTTTGCTGTTCTGCAGCCACCACTGGTGATACCCAGGCAAACAGGGTCTGGGGTGGACCCCCAACAAACTCCAGCAGACCTGCAGAAGAGAGGCCTGTTAGAGAGAAAACTAACAAACAGAAAGCAGTAGCATAAACATCAACAAAAAGGCCGACCATGCAAAAACTCCATCCGAAGGTCACCAAAAGCAAGACCAACAGTAGATAAATCCACAAAGAAGAGGAAAAAACATCACAAAAAGGCTGAAAGTTCCAAAAACCAGAATGCCTCTTTTCCTCAAAAAGGATCACAACTCCTCACGAGCAAGGGCAAAAAACTGGACGGAGAATGAGTTTGACGAATTGACAGAAATAGGCTTCAGAAGGTGAGTAATAACAAACTCCTCTGAGCTAAAAGAGCATGTTCTAACCCAATGCAAGGAAGCTAAGAACCTTAATAAACAGTTAGAGGAATTGCTAACTAGAATAACCAGTTTAGAGAAGAACATAAATGACCTGATGGAGCTGAAAAACACAGCACAAAAACTTCATGAAGCATACACAAGAATCAATAGGTGAATCAATCAAGCAGAAGAAAGGAGATCAGAGATTGAAGATCAATTTAATGAAATAAAGCATGAATACAAGATTAGAGAAAAAAGAATGAAAAGGAATGAACAAAGCCTCCAAGAAATATGGGACTATGTGAAAAGACCAAATCTACGTTTGATTGATGTAGCTGAAAGTGATGGGAGAATGGAACCAAATTAGAAAACACCCTGCAGGATATTATCCAGGATAATTTCTCCAACCTAGTAAGACAGGCCAACATTCAAACTCAGGAAATACAGAGAACACCACAAAGATACTCCTCGAGAAGAGCAACCCCAAGATACATAATTTTCAGATTCACCAAGATTGAAATGAAGGAAAAAATATTAAGGGCAGCTAGAGAGAAAAGTTGGGTTACCCACAAAGTGAAGTCCATCAGACTAACAGTGGCTCTCTCAGCAGAAACCCTACAAGCCAGAAGAGAGTGGGGGCCAATATTCAACATTCTTAAAGGAAAGAATTTTCAACCCAGAATTTCATACCCAGCCAAATAAGCTTCATAAGTGAAGGAGAAATAAAATCCTTTACAGACAAGCAAATGCTGAGGGATTTTGTCACCACCAGGCCTGCCTTACAAGAGCTCCTGAAAGAAGCACTAAATATGGGAAGGAAATAACAATACCAGCCAATACAAAAACAAACTAAAATGTAAAGACCACTGATACTGTGAAGAAACTGCATCAACCAATGGGCAAAATAACCAGCTGGTATCATAATGACAGGATCAAATTCACACATAACAATATAAACCTTAAATGTAAACAGGCTAAATGCCCCAATTAAAAGACACAGACTGGCAAATTTGGATAGAGTCAAGACCCATCAGTGTGTTGTATTCAGGAGACCCATCTCATTGGCAAAGACACACATAGGCTCAAAATAAAGGGATGGAGGAATATTTACCAAGCAAATGGAAAGGAAACAAAAAGCAGGGGTTGCAATCCTTGTCTCTGATAAAACACTTTAAACCAACAAAGATCAAAAAAGACAAAGAAGCACATTACATTATGGTAAAGGGATCAATGCAACAAGAAGAGTTAACTCTCCTAAATATATATGCACCCAATACAGAAGCACCCAGATTCATAAAGCAAGTTCTTAGAGACCTACAAAGAGACTTAGACTCCCACGCAGTAATAGTGGGAAGCTTTAACACCACACTGTCAATATTCAACAGATCAATGAGGAGAAAATTAACAAGGATATCCAGGACTTGAACTCAGCTTTGGACCAAGTGAACGTAATAGACATCTACAGAACTCTCCACCCCGAATTAACGGAATATACATTCTTCTCAGCACCACATAGCACTTATTCTAAAATCAACCACATCATTGGAAGTAAAACACTCCTCAGCAAATGCGAAAGAACAGAAATCATAACAAACACTCTCAGACCACAATGCAATCAAATTAGAACTCAGGATTAAGAAACTCAATCAAAACTGCACAACTACATGGAAACTGAACAACCTGCTACTGAATTACTACTGGGTAAATAATGAAATTAAGCCATATGTAAGTAAGTTCTTTGAAACCAACGAGAACAGACACAATGTACCAGAATGTCTGGGATACAGCTAAAGCACTGTTTAGAGGGAAATTTAGAGCACTAAATGCCCACAGGAGAAAGTGGGAAAGATCTAAAATCGACACCCTAACATCACAATTAAAAGAACTAGAGAAGCAAGGGCAAACAAATTCAAAAACTCGCAGAAGACAAGAAATAACTAAAATCAGAGCAGAACTGAAGGAGATAGAGACATGAAAAACCCTTCAAAAAAATCAGTGAATCCAGGAGCTGGTTTTTTGGAAAGATTAACAAAATAGATAGACCACTAGCCAGGCTAATAAAGAACAAAAGAGAGAAGAGTGAAATAGACACAATAAAAAATGATATAGGGGAGATCACCACTGATCTCACAGAAATACAAACTACCATCAGAGAATACCATAAACACCTCTATGCAAATAAACTAGAAAATCTAGAAGAAATGGATAAATTCCTGAACACGTACACCCTCCCAAGGCTAAACCAGGAAGAAGTCGAATCCCTGAATAGACCAATAACAAGTTCTGAAATTGAGGCAGTAACTAATAGCCTACCAACCAAAAAAGAAAAAGCCCAGGACCGATGGATTCACAGTCGAATTCCACCAGAGGTACAAAGAGCACCAGGTACCATTCCTCCTAAAACTATTCCAAGCAATAGAAAAAGAGAGACTCATCCCTAACTCAATATATGAGGCCAGCATCATCCTGACACTAAAACCTGGCAGAGACATAACACAGAAAGAAAATTTCAGGCCAGTATCCCTGATGAACATTGATGCGAAAATCCTCAATAAAATACTGGCAAACCAAATCCAGCAGCACATCAAAAAGCTTATCCACCACGATCAAGTCGGCTTCATCCCTGGGATGCAAGGTTGATTCAACATATGCAAATCAATAAACATAATCCATCACATAAACAGAACAAATGACAAAAACCACATGATTTTCTCAATAGATGCAGAAAAGGTCTTCAATAAAATTGAACACCCCTCCATGCTAAAAACACTCAATAAACCAGGTATTGTTGGAACGTATCTCAAAATAATAAGAGCTCTTATTTATGACAAACACAGAGCCAATATCATACTGAATGGGCAAAAGCTGGAAACATTCCCTTTGAAAACCTGCACAATACAAGGATGCCCTCCCTCACCACTCCTATTCAACATAGTATTGGAAGTTCTAGCCAGGGCAATCAGGCAAGAGAAATAAATAAAGCATGTTTGAATTGGAAGAGAGGAAGTGAAATTATCTCTATTTGCAGATGACCTGATTGTATATTTAGAAAACCCCATCATATCAGTCCAAAAACTCCTTAAGCTGATAAGCAACTTTAACAAAGTCTCGGGATACAAAATCAATGTGCAAAGATCACAAGCATTCCTACACACCAATTACAGACAGACAGCCACATCATGAGCAAACTCCCATTCACAATTGCTACAAAGAAAAGAACATACCTAGGAATCCAACTTACAAGGGATGTGAAAGACCTCTACAAGGAGAATTACAAGCCACTGCTCAAGGAAATAAGAGAGGACACAAACAAATGGAAGAACATTCCATGCTTATGGATAGGAAGAATCAATATTGTAAAAACGGCTATACTGCTCCAAGTAATTTATAGATTCAATGCTACTCCCATCAAGCTACCATTGACTTTCTTCACAACATTAGAAAAAAACTACTTTAAATTTCATGTGGAACCAAAAAAGAGGCTGTATAGCCAAGATAATCGTAAGGAAAAAGAACAAAGCTAGAGGCATCACGCTACCTGACTTCAAACTATACTGCAAGGCTACAATAACCAATACAGCAAGGTACTGGTACCAAAACAGACATACAGACCAATGAAACAGTACAGAGGCCTCAGAAATAACACCACATACCTATGACCATCTGATCTTCGACAAACCTGACAAAAAAAAAGCAATATGGAAAGGATTCCCTATTTAATAAATGATGTTAGAAAAACTGGCTGGCCATATGTAGAAACTTGAAACTGGACCCCTTCCTTACACCTTATATAAAAATTAACTCAAGATGGATTAAAGATTTAAACATAAGACCTAAAACCATAAAAACCCTAGAAGAAAACGTAGGCAATTCCATTCAGGACATAGGCATGGCAAAGACTTCATGACTAAAACACCAAAAGCAATGGCAACAAAAGCCAAAATTGACAAATGAGATCTAATTAAACTAAAGAGCTTCTGCACAGCAAAAGAAACTATCATCAGAGTGAACAGGCAACCTACAGAATGGGAGAAAATTTTTGCAATCTATCCATCTGACAAAGGGCTAATATCCAGAATCTATATGGAACTTAAATAAATATACAAGAAAAAAACGAACAACCCCATCAAAAACTGGGTGAAGTATATGAACAGACACTTCTCAAAAGAAGACATTTATGCGGCCAACAAACATATGAAAAAAAGCTCATCATCACTGGTCATTAGAGAAATGCAAATCAAAACCACAAAGAGATACCATCTCATGCCAGTTAGAATGGCGATTATTAAAAAGTCAGGAAACAACAGATGCTGGAGAGGATGTGGAGAAATAGGAGCGCTTTTACACTGTTGGTGCAAGTGTAAATTAGTTCAACCATTGTGGAAGACAGTGTGATGATTCCTCAAGGATCTAGAACTAGAAATATCATTTGGCCCAGCAAACCCATTACTGGGTATATACCCAAAAGATTGTAAATCATTCTACTGTAAAGACACATGCACACGTATGTTTATTGCAGCACTGTTCACAATAGCAAAGACTTGGAACCAACCCAAATACCCATCAATGTTAGACTGCATAAAGAAAATGTGACACATATACACTATGGAATACTATGCAGCCATAAAAAAGAATGAGTTCATCTCCTTTTCAGGGACATGGATGAAGCTGGAAACCATCACTCTTAGCAAATTAACACAGGAACAGAAAACCAAACACCGCATGTTCTAACTCATAAGTGGGAGCTGAACAATGAGAACATATGGGCACAGGGAGGGGAACATCACACACTGGGGCCTGTTGGGGGATGGAGGGCTAGGGGAGGGATAGCATTAGGAGAAATACCTAATGTAGATGACGGGTTGATGGGTGCAGCAAACCACCATGGCACATATATACCTATGTAACAAACCTGCACATTCTGCACATGTATCCCAGAACTTAAAGTATAATTTTAAAAAAAGGAAATATGAAAATGGGGTCCAGATGCCTGGGTCCCAATCTGTGTATCACTCACCAGGCTAATCCTTTCCCTCCCTGGACTTCAGATGCTCCTGGAGAAACATGCAGGTATGGGATTAAAAATCTAAAATCCTTTCCAACTTTCTAAGTTCTCTCTGAAAATAAAGGCAAGTGTATTTGCTGAAAAATTTCATATGGTTTTGAAGTTATGAAAGTAACACATGCTTATCAAAGGCTCAGATGACACAGATGTATGTAATGCAAAGTTTTCCTGCACTGCCCCCACCTTTATTCAATTCCTCTCCGCTTCCAGAGTTAGCTACCATTAAGAGACTATCACTGCACTGTCCAGTGTGGTAGCCACTAGCGTGTGTAACTATGTAAACTTAAATTTAATGAGTTGAAATTAAATCGCTATGAAAATTCAGTTCCTCAGTCATACTAGTCACATTGCAAGGGCTCACTAGCCATGTGAGGCTAGTGGCTACTAAACTGGACAGCACAGATACAGAACAGTACTATCACTGCAAAAGTTCTACCAGACAGCACTGGTCTACTATGCATAAGAAGGCCTTTCAATACTGTTCAATACTTATTTTCTGGAATTTCTGCAATTGCTTACATCAGACCCTCTCTAGCTGGGCTCATGACTACTCTAACAGCTTAATGGGGTAAGTTGCTTTGAAAAGGTCTCCGGCTGGGCGCAGTGGCTCACACCTGTAATCCCAGCACTTTGGGAAGCTGAGGCAGGTGGACGACCTGAGATCAGGAGTTTGAGACCAGCCTGACCAACATGGTGAAACCCTGTGTCTACTAAAAATACAAAAAAAAAAAAAAAATAGCCAGGCGTGGTGGTTGGCACCTGTAATCCCAGCTACTCGGGAGGCTGAGGCAGGAGAATTGCTTGAACCCGGGAGATGGAGGTTGCAGTGAGCTGAGATCACACCACTGCACTCCAGTCTGGGTGACAAGAGCAAGACTCCATCTCAAAAAAAAAAAAAAAAAAGGAAAAGGTCTCCTAATTTCCTGGCCATATTAAGAAAGACTTGCTTCATCGCTGAAGGTCACAAGTTGTGAAATTATCACCATCCCAACAGCACACAGAAATTTAAAACCTTAACTAAAGAACTGGCAAACTCAGCCTGGGAAACATAGCAAAACCCCTTCTCTACAAATAAAAGTTAAAAAGAAAATTAGCCTGGCATAGTGGCACCACTTTTAGTCCCAACTACTCATGAGGCTAGAGCAGGAGGATCACTTGAGCCCAGGAATTCAAGGCCACAGTGGGCTGTGATGGTGCCACTGCCCTCTAGCCTGGGTGACAAAGTGAGACCCTGTCACCACCCTTCCAAAAAAGAAAAGAACTGGCAAACACTAATGCGCCTCAGGGTGGGGCTTTTCAAAAAGCACTAAGGCATTTGAAGTCTGAAACAAAACACCCTATGAATCTTGCCCAAGTGTGAGCCAAGCTAGTAACAAACCATGACTCAATGGAGGAGTTGTCTTAATTATTCCCTAATAAACAGTGGCCAACATTGTTTTCTAGACTCTGACCTCCACTCCACCATCTGCACAGTCTAAGCAGGTAATGCCAGCTCCCCACTGCACAGTAAGGAATTCTTTCTTGATGTATAAAAGTATAATGCATTTCTTTCAGTTCCCCATAGATATTATGTCTTCCTCTATGCTCAACCTTTGGTAGAATGTCCTTCTTTCCCAAACTGCACCTTTTCTCAACACACTTCCCCATTTGTTAGCCAGACAATATCTATTTTTTCCTTAAAGCTCATCTCAGGCATCACCTACACCAGAAAATCTTCTTGGCCCTTCTCAGGCTGGATTAGGGCCCCTCAGGGGCCGCTCCAGCATATCTATACAGGAGACACGCTGAGGGTGAACGTCTAGTAGGAACCAAGGAAGCGGGTGTGGGACTTGTCTTGAAATCACATTTTATAGCAAGGTACAACTTTGGCTGAGACATTTGCAAGAAAAAGAACAAAGTTTTTAAAGATGCTCGTATTCACACTTGAAATGTGAGTGAGAAAATATCAGTGATCCATTTCAAAGAATATCTTTTTTATAAGTAATAACTTTGGAAGGTGATTATGGTTGCACAACAATGTGAACTACTTAATGCCACTAAACTGCACACTTAAAAATGGCTAACACGGTGTCCCCTTGAGCTTTGCCCAGCCCAACCTCCTATGCTCGCGGCAGCCAGAACAGAGGGGTAGAGCAGCCTTTGGTTGCTGGGGGGCAGGCAGCTGTGCCTGTCCAGGGGCTGTGCAAGGCACAGGCACCGCAAAAGAAAAAAAAATTTTTTTAATGGATAACATGGTAAATTCTGCTACATACATTTTTTTTTGCCACAATAAAAATAAATAAGGAGAAAGAAATAAAACACAAATAATATATTTTTAAAAGCAGTAACACTGGAGGACAGCCACTAGAGGTTAAAGAAAGGTTATGCCTTTCCCCAAGCCACACTCTGGCTCTACTATTGACCCCTTTATGAGCTCCAATAACATCCTAGTGTTTTTCTATCATAATAGTGCTACTTTAAATCTGTTTATGTGTCTGTCTGTCTTTTCTACTAGATTGACAAGGATTAATTCTTAAATTTATCTTTTTGTAACTCTGCTACTCAGAGCAGTCCCCAACAGAGGTATTCAATAAATGTTTGTTTGGTGGATGGATGGAGGATGGATGGATAGATGGATGGAGGATGGATGGATGGATGGATGGATGGATGGATGGATGGATGGATGGATGGAT
>NC_045447.1:97346311-97348652 GCF_002776525.5 Piliocolobus tephrosceles
GATGGATGGATGGATGGATGGATGGATGGATGGATGGATGGATGGATTTATGGATGAATGGATGGAAAAGCGGATGAGTGGATGGGTGAGTTGGTGGATGAGTGGAAGAGTGGATAAATGATGAAGGAATTAATGGATAGTTTGATGGATGGATGGATAGACAGACAGACAGAGAGATGAAGATATTTTCTTAAGTCTTCAGTTCTGTCTTCAGACGAGAAGCTCAGAATCTCTCCCTCTCTATCTCTCTCTCTCTCCCCATTTCCCATAACACCAAGAAAATGTTTTATATTTTATATTTAACAACTCTCAATACACTAAGGGAGAAAAAGTCTGCCATTTCTTTTTTTTTCTGGGTAATGAAGTTACAGGGTATTTTTATTTTATTTATGTACATAAATTACATCTGTAATCATAAAAAACAAATATTTTTCAAACTACTTTTGCCAAGTCTAAAAAAGGCTGCCATTTCTAACCCACTAAACACACTAAAGAAAGGCTGGGGAAAGGAAAAAAGTAATCTTTAACTATATATTGGATAATAGCATTAAAAGCTTTCCTTTCTCTAATGGAGGTACAATTTGGAGATAAACTTAAACCACCTTCCTCTCTGTGGCATATGATTAAAATCTGCTTTGTCCTTCTAATTTGCTATTCTCAAATTACCACACTGCTGCTGGCACTGCAAACTCAGGCTTCACAGCTGCCCTTGAATTACTGTATAACTTTTCCTCTTCTTTTTTCCTTTTAATCAGCACTGAACAAAGAAAGTGCCATCTATAGATGGTGGAAAAACTATGTCTTCAAACTTGGAGGCAAAAGATGTCACTCAAGGTGCCCCTTTGTGTCAGGATGACCCTCAGCAGAAATACTTCTCCCCTGAGGTCTGGGAACACAGGAGGTGAACTTATCCTTGATAAGGTTCCAGGTGGCATAAAATATCCTGAAGTGTATTTCCATCCCTACTCCATAGAGTTTATCACTCTCCTGCCTTAGCCTTCAAAACAAAGAGAGCCTGACATGACAGTGGCTAGTGCCTAAGCAAAATAATAATAATAACGCATTGTTTTCCTATTTTTCTAAAAGTCCTCTAAATACCATGCTCCGCATTGCTAGATTTTGACTTCCAGAGTCAATCTCAAAACTACAAGGTAAATTACCTTAAAGGACAGATAGAAAATTTTATCAGCATCACCCTTCCTTTTTTTCTTTTTACAACTTCTGGGGAGTTAATTTGAAATTTCAGACTACAAGTAATATTTGTACCATGCCAAATATGTAAAAGGAATCTAGTTATATTAGATGACAAAATACTCATATAACCATAGTAAGTTGACTGCAATTTTATTTGGATGTACATTCAGCCACAGGTTACAAAAAGAAAGTAGACAGGGAAAGAACTTAAACGGTGTCCTTGGATGACAGTTCTAAAACATCAATATGCTTTTTCTACCCAGAGGTGTGATCTGTGTATGGCTTTTCTCTTGAGCTATTAAAAAAAGTTGTCAGTGGAAAGGAATTACATCATTTAGACTACCAAGAGCATTCAAAAACAAAATAATGGTAGTATTTAGTGTAATAAAAGCAAACCTAAAACTCGAGACACAATACCCCACCCTAATCTTGCTAAATATGAGACATTGAACCAATCCTATAACATCTCTGTTTAAATCAGTCTCGATTTAATCAATGTAATACATGGTATTATTATTATACTCAAGGATATCAAGAGGACTGTAAGTGTAGAGAAAGGTTGCTGCTAAACAAAGAACCAATAAATACTCAACATGTCATAACATTGTAGACAATACCTACACAAGGTACAGATGACAAAGATGGACAGTAACATGTGTACAGATCAGCCAAAAAATAACATTAGCTAGAAACATCAAGGAAGAATTATTAGCCAACTGATTAATTAGGTGTTGGTCCTCTCTTCTACTAATAAGGCTAACTAGTAACTGATTTTTTTAAGACTGCTTGATTTTATCATTATATCCATCAGTAAACGTTATTGTGTTTGAATTTTCAGTTTATGTGTAAAGACCTTGGTTCAGTTAATCTTGAGTTTCCAGATTAATCTTTAGCATCAAGGACTAGAGTTTTAAAGCAACAAATTATACTTCTGAGGTGAGAGATTATAAGCCAAACCCTGATCTGTTAACATGTTAATTGCTTTCCCCTGCTACAGAATAATAGTATTTCAAACGTTAGCATTATACATAGATATATTCAGATAAAACTCTATTGTACATCTAAGATTCAGGTCATTACATTATTAATATTAGATTATTGTCTGAGCAATTTTATAGAACTTGAATTACTTTAATTTTCTTTTTTT